>NW_019416653.1:300906-400964 GCF_000390285.2 Anoplophora glabripennis
ACTGGAAAAAAGCGCCTGAAAATTTGTCGGACAAGGTATGGACTACGTTTTTTAGGCAATTTTTAGTAAGTTAAAATGAAAATTGGGTGTTTTGTAATCGGAAAACCATAACGCGCTAGAGCGACATGTTGGAGATGTCGGACTCGACAATTGCGCCCTCTATTTTGTCGGACAACCCAATTTGCTTCTTATTTAACACATTTTCTTTTAATTCAAATAAAAAATTTGTGTGTTGTAATCACAAAAGAGAACCCGCCCAGAACGACAGGTTTAAGTACTCGCAGTGCGGAAAAGCGCCCTTCCCATATTCTAAAAATTTTACAGCGTGGTAGACTCGTTAAAACGAAGCGATCCAGGCCATTTTCATGACTTTTGTAATCAGTTCGAAAAAAGGTCGCTGGCTTGGGGACTATATGTTTCTACATTAAATAACATTTATCTCTATGTTGATTTTATTCTTTTTGACGAATTTGTTGCAGCGCTCATATTAATATTAGCGGGTATTTTGCATATATTTCTCGTAAATTTTTGGCTATAGACAAACTGAACAAAATATATCGTTGTTATAAAAAGGAAAATGGCAATCGCATGCCATTAAGGTAGGCGTTGAACAAAATAATAGTAAATGCCACTCTGTAGTATTTTCGAAGCTATTACCGCCAATCCTTTGTTTTTTTTTTAAATTGGCCTAAAAATGGCGGAGTATGGTTTGCGGCGTTTGTTAGGAAACAGCCTATATAAGACTTTATAAAACTTACCTAACTTAAAAATAAACTACTCCCCATATCATCAAAACATGTTAATCATATGACGTCAGCAGCATCGTTAAATTTTCCCAAACATTGCATTGCGTTAATTTTCTTTTATCAGTATTTATTAACGCTTTTTTTACATCTCCGTGCGTCAGTAACATTCCACCGTCCCACCCAGCTAAGAATTACCGACATCGGCTGTAGTATATTTCCTTCCCTTACAATTTTTCTAGCCACCCTGTAAATTTTGTTAGTATGTGCGGCTTTATCATTATTATATGCTGAAAGTTACGAGTCGATGCAGACCGATCGTTGTGTAACAATGTGAAGCTAACCTAACGCTTTATTATTATTTTGGTTAGTAGCTAGGTCTGCACGATTGCGAGCATCAGTGTCCGCCATGAGGCAAAATGTGTCGGAAGTGAAGGGTAGAAAAGGTTTCTTTAAATTTAGATACAATCTTATAGTGGACGGTAACGATAAACAGAGAAAGTGCTCGAAAAATCTTGCAACAAGGTATTTAACCATCTACTGCTTTAACTAGTTACTTTATTAACAAATTGCTATGTTTGCGACATAAAAATTCTTTTACCTGCAAATATAATCGATTATATCTTCATTTGATAAATCCATTGTCACATCTAGGGATATTTCAAGGATTATTTAATTTTTTATTTTTTTCGTTTCAAAAACACGCTGATATATTGTTCCGATATGTAAAACCTACTACTGAATTTTTCTCTCACAAAAATATCTCGATTAATTTGATATTACAATTTATAATGTACAATTTTTTCCGCTTTCTTATATATTTTTTCTATTTTATTTCAATATGTAGCGTTTTATATATTCGCAATACCAGTTTATCAGTTTGTTTGTACAGTTTTTCACAGAATTTTGTACCTAAAATGTAACTCGATAATCAGGGCGAATTCGTATCATTTTAAAAAGGTAAATAAAAATTTCACAGTGTGTAAATAATTATCTGTTGTATATAGAACACTTTCTGAATGAATTATATTTTTATTGAAACTAATCAGTATCACATACAGATATTTGTATCATATGATTAGTTATAATTATTTGGGAAGGAATATTTTAATATTATGAATAGTTAGTAAGTCATTGTTTTATAATTTTTAAATACAGGGTGCAACTAGATCGCTATAAACATGTATCTGGAAACTTTTGGCTTGGAGACACAAGGTGTACAATTTGTTGGGTACTTTTAAATTAAAAAAAAAGAATTTTTTTTTTCAGTTTAATTTGTGGTTGCACACAAACCTATATGCACGGAACATATTTTTTATATACAGGGACGTAGGTCCGATAGTGGACACAATAATTTTGTCTAGTTTTTTCTTTGAATTACAACGCAAAAGGCTTTACAAAAAAGTATTTTTACTTGGATAATGTATAGGTATTCTTCATTGTCGGCTCTTGGCTGTCATACCAGGGAGGGCGGAAAAATTTAGGTACAAAGTATTGAAAAAAATTAAATATAATTATGTGGTTTTATTTTAAATAGTACATATAGGGAAAACATGCTCAACGTATTTTTTATCGTGAAAGTCCATTCTGCTTTTGTTCGAAATAAACTTTTTAGTTATCATCAAAGTTTGGTATTTCTCGCACCATTGATTTTTTTATAGATAACATTGCGAGTGCTGTTAGTCTGTCTTTATAATCTAATTTAAACTCTTACAGTCTTTTTAAAAAACGCAAGTCACAATATGTAGGTATCAAAATTTCACACCACACGTAAACAAATTACGTTTAATAATTAAAAAAGTGGTGAATACATGCAAAAAAATTTCTTGCTTCAAATGCACAACATTTAATTTTAATTTATCGCACATTATACTATATAAGCAGGAAAATATTTTCTTCTTTCAAGGAAATTATTTATTTATTTAAATAATTTAAATTTCAACCAGAAATATAATTTCTTACTTTCAAAATAGGCAGTATTTAAGGAGGTATATTGTGGTCCGAGGGAAGTGAGGAGCGCAGGGGGTCCTATGATTTTCTTATGGGATTAAAGCCCGCTGCCAATTTGAAAAAATTAAATTCTATTGAAATTATTTGTGATAAACATTATCTATATAGCAAAGAAATCTACTCATATGCACATAGCATACATATTGACTAATTAACAACATAAAAATATCATATTTAAGTAGTTTTAAATTATATTTAATGAACGCATAAAGACTATGTAGATGTGGCAACAGCGCTAATAATTGACTAGCAGTTGTACACACTGCGAACCTACAGACCTCGGACATCGGAGATATTGCGCGTCAAATTCGGGTAAAGATGCGTACGCGTTCAAAAATGTATTGTGTGTAAACTATGTACAATATAATTATTATATATAGCAAATATATCGTATTATCCTCGCGAAGATTTGTATCCTTTATTTAAAATCCGTAAATCATGTGAACTGGTAAAACAACGAGAATTATGTTAATTTAGTTCTAAAGAAATGAAATGACACTCGCGCCCATCTCTCGTCCAAGTCAAAGAAAATGTTGGATGCAATTTTGAAGGTTCTGTGATAGAAATTACATTATTACTCACTGTTCGTGTTTTTCATCTCTATTTTAGTAATGTTACAAAAGTTTTGCAACTATAACTAATTTTTTAGATATAAAGTTTGCTGAGAAATATTTATGTTCCTTTGTTACTCCGTACAAATGCTTTTATCTCAAGTATTGCTATTTATATTAATCAAGTAAAGAAAACTTTATGCAAACCTAAATATTGCTGGGTAATGATTACGACGTTTTTATAAACCATTAAATATATTAAAAGGATTTATCAACTGTATTTTTTATTCCAATAAAGATATCACGGCTTCCTAGTATTTTTTAAATAATCTAGTTTTTTAAAAACATTACAAAAAATCATCTGTTGTGGATAATTTATTGTTTATAACAATGTACATGAGATTTAGGAAAAATGTATATGTTTGAAATCAATTTCGTTTTTATCAAGTCTCAAATGTATTCCCTCCTTGCTGTCAGCTGATTGCGATTGATCCAAATACTTTTTTTTATATTATACGTATTCAGTGTTTTTCAAATGAACTTTACAAGTCGAGTTAAATTGACTGCATATTTTACAAATTTAACATTTCTTTTTAATGTCTTTCATAAACCAATCTATTTAATCTAATGTATTAAATTTTTTAACTACTAAAGTTTCTAAGTTGGGGGGGGGGGTGGCACCCCTGAGCCCACCCAGCATCAGCTGCCACTGTATTTATTGCTTAAAGGTGTCATAAAATCAAGTTTGGTGCAGTAATTGCAGTAGTCACATTGTCTATGAATTAATTAAATTAAAATTGTTAACATACATTGCGGCCTATTAAAGGCATTTTTTTACGTAGAATTAGAATTATTATTCTTTTATAAATTAGATGGCCTTAGTTTAGGGATTTATTTTATTAAAAATCTGAATAGTTAACCTTAACATCATGTAACATCAAGCTAACAACTGCTTGAAAACATGCTATAATTAAATATAATGTAAATAAATCAATTTTAAGGGACTCGAAGGATAAAATTATGAAATAGGCTAGGTAACACTAGCAGCGTAAATAGTACATACCGACGCGTTACTACGAAAACATTTTATCTCAAATTTAGCTTGGAAAACATGCTAGCTCAGATCTTTAATGCAGAATTTATTCTGAAAATAATTTTATATGCCTAATTCGGACTCTAAGCAGACTGCAATAAAAAGGATTATAATCCTTTCCACAGAGATGGCCAAAAGTAAGGAATAAAATTCATATCTTTTGAACGAGTTAATTTTTTTTAAAACGCCGAAACTCATTAACTGATTTTGACTTTTTCCCATCTTTCGGTTATATAATAATTAATTTTTCTTCAACCCCCTAACCCCCAGCTACCCCTACTTTTTTTTCAAATGGAAAAATAAGGCATGAGGGGGCGTGTTGAAAAGCTTATAGAAAACCGAATCCAGCTATACCAAATAAACAAGGTTTATTTTTTCAATAACAAGAATTTTTTTTCATTTAGAAATTGAAACAACTAGATAATTTACAAAAATAAACTCAATGTCGCAAATGCTGAAAATGTCCTCCATTCACTATTTGGTATTCTCCAAGACGATAGTAAAAGCTGTCCACAGCATTCTGAATGACTTCAGCTGGTAAATTATGCATCTCCGCCCTAATCTTGTTCTTTAAATTCTCAATATTATCCGGTCTGTCCTGGTAGACTCTTTCTTTCAAATATCCCCAAAGAAAATAATCCAGGGGTGTTAAGTCGGGGGATCTTGGCGGCCATTCAACTGTACCCCGTCTACCAATCCAGCGATTTGGAAACATTTCATCTAAGTATCTTCGAACATCAATACCAAAATGTGGGGGAGCGCCATCTTGTTGGAACCAAATTCTTTCATTCGGTATATCTGGATCAATTTCATGAGGGAAAATCACAGCTAGAGCAGGTATCAGGTCAAATGTTAGGAAATCCAGGTAGCGTGCGGCAGTAAGATTTTCTTCAAAAAAGAATGGGCCCAAGATTCTGTTGTTGATGATACCTGCCCATACATTAACTTTTTGTGGATGCTGCGTATGCGATTCGCATGTCCAGTGTGGATTTTCCTGGGACCAAAAGCGATAGTTGTGCCTGTTAACCACTCCATTTAAATAAAACGTAGCTTCATCCGAAAAAAGTACGTCTCGTTGAAAACCATTATTGTCGTCACACCGTCTCATCATTTCCTCACAAAATTGTAATCGCCTATCATAATCGTCTTCCAAAAGCTCTTGGACAAGACATACCTTATAGGGGTGGTATTTCTCTTGTTTCAGAAACATTCGAATTGCAGTTCGAGAAGCATCGTGATTGCGGGCCAATGAAACAGTTGAAGTATGAGGATTTTCAACAAGTTCTAATGCAATGTCTAATTTCTTTTCTTCATTCAAAGCACGTGCCCGTCCAGTTTTGGGCAAAGTCTGTACTGTACCGTGTTCCTCAAATTTGTGAAATATTTTACTAACTGTCCCTTGCGAGATTTGGTTTTCGGGATATTTCGCATTAAATAAATCGCGCACTTCAGCCTGACTTCTTATTTTGTCTCCACATCCAAGCAATATCAAGATTTCGATGCGTTGCCTTTCCGACAATACCATTGCAATTCAGTAAATAACTTGATTTTGACACAATAGTAACGTTTCGAACTCCAATTTACAACTAAAGCGAAAAATTAACCAGAAAGCCTGGCAAGTAAGTGGTACCAAAAAAACGCAACATAAAAAATATATCTTTTTTGCGTTAGCAGTGATAGGTACAGTTTCAAATTCTTTATTTTATTCTGTGCAAATTCATGGAGGATAACACTGAAGATAATTAAATTTTATTTCACTTGTTAAGTAGGTGTTTTATACAACCCTAAAAACCTTGCTATTGAAAAAATAAAACTTGTTTATTTGGTATGGCTGGATTCGGTTTTCTATAAGCTTTTCAACGAGCCCCCTCATGCCTTATGTTTCCATTTGAAAAAAAAAGTAGGGGTAGCTGGGGGTTAGGGGGTTGAAGAAAAATTAATTATTATATAACCGAAAGATGGGAAAAAATCAAAATCAGTTAACGTGTTTCGGCGTTTTAAAAAAAATTAACTCATTCAAAAGATATGAATTTTATTCCGTACTGTTGGCCATCCCTGTATAGTGGACTAGGCTAGGTCCCAAACTCCGGGTCCGAATCGTTCTAACTGCACCTCAATAAAAACAAATGTCTTCTTAAAGTTATGGTTGCCGCGCGCTTGCATAGACTATGGAAATGAAATGCAAGTATGCGACACTTTTATTACCGATACTTTATGATCGGCTGGATATTGATGCGACGGGCGCAGAGCATATGATATGCACGTGCACAGTTCCGAGGTTCTCCATGCACACATGTTTATCGTACATATCATTGAACTTTATATATTATATTTATATTTTGGTTATTATGTTAACTCTATTAATGAAATTTTATGAATAAATGATGGTTTTCTACAAATTGTTGCATCTTATTCTTATTTGAAAACTGAAAAATTTTTGAAATTTTTAATTATGCATTTATAAATACAAAGCTGTGTGTAAAAATCAAGACTATCTGAATGCAAGTCAAACTTACTTTTGTGTGTGATAGCATGTTTTTACTAAACATGTAAATGAAAACACCGCTTTGAAGAATATGTGAATAGGGGGGTACTTTCAAGGTACAATAATGTATAACAAAATTAATAATAAAGACTAAAAAAATAAAGTTCGGTTATTTTCTGAACAGGCCTCGTACCTTAAAATAGGTCCCAAAAAAATGTTACCTATTGTACATGACATACCTATTGTAAATTGTTATGAATAATTCTTTTATTATTTCCATAATTTGCAGCAACAGTGAACTGCAGATGCGAATTGTTGCTATTGTAAACTAGTACAAACAATTATTGGTTCAGTGGTTTTTGGTGTTACGTGGTTTAATGCAAGATCACGCCACCACTTTTATGACAAGACTGTATAGAGTATTGCAAAACTACATTATGGTGTTTTTATATCATAACATTTCTAACTAAATAATAATATTGTACAGGGTGGACACTTTTGAGGGTTTTCTAGTATTTCCCAATTATCAACAGTTTTTTCTATCTTTTCGGTGATTTAGAAAAACTCCTCATAAGTGTAGAAATTTATACATCCTGAACAATTTTTTATAAAATAAAATGTTTCAAAAGTTAAGAATACAATTCTTTTTTAATTTAAGAGTTATTCCTATTCGATTGAAATTTAATTTAAAAGTTTCAAATGATAACAAAAATTTACTCTTTATGGCAATGTCTGAATCCACATATTTTATTTTATCTTTCAAAACAGTTGAAGTACCTAAATACCATAACTAATACTATAATATCAAAGCAATTTTATTTTTGTCAAAATTAATTAATTAGAAAATTTTTATTTACTCAGGTTACAGTTGCAAAGTTCTGTATCTTGAATAGACATTTAACAGTTTGGAAAAAGGAAAAAATTCATAAAAACCATAAAGGGACTTGATATAATTCTTGATAAAATACTTTTTCAGATATATTTTAGCTATTTTTACTATGTTGCTATGTTGTTTTTTACAACAAAAATATTTCTTTGAAAGATTGCATTATTTAACAATTTGCGTTAGGTATGTTCTTTTTTATATACCGTCAACCGTCCGTAGCGTCGCCATCTTATCTTTTTCCGCTTGATAGGGAAGGCGATGTCCAGTTGGTTGGGAATTTCTTACAATATTGATTTTTATTTTGGATAATATTATTATTTAATAGTTATTTATCAGTTGTTGCTGATGTATATCAATGCTAGTTGAGCCATGTAGCTCACGGAGTAGTTGTTTCCTGCAATATCGACATGCAATATACAAGGTGTAAGAAGTTAGACTGCCATTACTTCAGTCGATTTTTTAGTACGAAGATAGTGTATGTGATTAAAGTACCCAAAGATTCACGTCATCCAAATAATCATACGTATTAAATATAATTTAGATAGGTACTTACCAAAAACCAAAATTCGGTATTTTTTAAACGCACAAGTACAAAACAAAATACAACATATCCTCAAAATGTCCACCACCATTTTCGATGCACGCACGACACCTTCGCATCCAATTTTCGCGCACTCGCTGGAAAAGGAAGTGGTACGCAAAAAACACTCAGACACGGTCCAATTCCAGATACCAACTGAATTGTGTATTGCTGGACAGCTTAGTACCTCGTGTTATCTGCCGCGCCGTTGTCACATTGCTCGATATGAATTTTATCGAATTTTAAATTTATTATAACGCTAATTATTTTTTAGAATTAAGCATAAAGAAGTTCAAAAAAGTGATAAGAGTATTTTATGGTACTCTATGCTCGCAGTAATGTCAATATTCCTTAATTAATCGAACTTTTGTGTATCAAGTTGGAGATTTTGATAATTTTTTTTCTCGGAAATGGTTGAGTTTAGGAACCATGTCATATAAGGTTTTTTTTTGTTTATTTTAATGTATTCTATCGTCTGTTAAAATTAAGTCAATCAAACTTCTGTGAAGTTAGATAATATAGTAAAAAATGCGAAAAGAAATTTTTATATGGACATAAAAGCAAATTAAAAATCAAGCTAAAAAAACTATGCCGATTCACTTAAAGAAAAATCAGAGTCAGTGTCTAAATCTGAGTTATCTGTATAGGTTATATCTGATCCTTCTCAATCTTCTAATTCCAAAGCAATGATCCTGAATGATGATCCTGAACAGATTCAATTTTTTTTAAGATAAAATAGTTATAGAAGGTAATGGTTACAATAACTCTTTATATTCTAATTTGCAAACAAAAATTCCATGTTTCCGAATTTTTCCGTTTTTCCAATGTTTCTGAAAAAAGAGTTTTTGTCGACGCTAAAATGTATGGAAACTTACATTGCAATAATATCGACTATTACTTGCGCAGGCAATAATTTTTTCACTTAATGCTCTCATTTTAACTACAATAAAATTGCTTCCATGTTGAGAATGTGCAGTTAAAATATAATTAGAAAGCCTGAATTAATGCCATACAAATCGTCATATAGTTTTTATAATTAATTATACTCAACAGATATTACATTGCATTAACATAAAAAAAAATCGTAAAAAGAAAGACTTCATTGAATTTAGATACATTCCAAAACACTTACCTTTTATTACAATAGACTATTTTCTATTCAACAAAAATTGTATTCATTTTCTTTTATTTGTGCGGCAGTGAATTGTCTAGTATGTTAATTAATTGTTTTATTTTATTGCAGCGCAAAATAACAATTACAATTTTGTGTTATTGAATGAAAAAAAATAGATATGGTAGTTATGAAAAAAAAAAACATTTTTGGTTTTAAGCGCATTTATTTATGCTATTATGTAGTCCTACGTAAAGTCTGGTAAAAACCTGATACGAAACATCTTAAAATTGATGAAAAACTTGATAAAAACAACCCCATATATTTTTCATATTAATTATTCTTAATTACTTACGTTAAGAAAAATAAAATAATTAAAAAGCATTTTGTCATATTCACCCATAAATACAGTGCCTTGCAGATAGCGCCTCAAGGGCATAGTGACGTCACCATAGCAGTATCTATAATAGGATCATATTCGATGCAAAGTAGAGCAAAAAGTTGTCGGTCTTTTATCAAAGGAAAATCGTGTCATCATTTTTAGGAGGCGTAAGGTGAACAATTTCAAATTTAAAATGAAATTCAATGTTAAATCTGAAATACCGCATCATACCAATTGTGTTCTCGTAGTAGCTAGTAGCTGTAGTCGCCCAGGTGCATCGAGTGTACGAAGTGGTCGGTTATACGTCAAATACTAATCTGGCGAGCTTGATCTTAAAACAGAGAGCGCTTCCAAAAAACAAGTAAACAACAGTGGCGCGTACGGAGGTAAAATGTAGTACATATGTGGAAATTAAAAAACAAATTGGATTTATAATAAATTACATTTAAAATAAATAGTTTATGAAAATAAATGAATTTTTGTAAGCATGCCAGACATGAATTGATCCCTTCGTCCCTTCATAATGTATAAAGAAATTATTCAATTTCTAAAACCTTTAAAAGCGAATGTCACTGGATCTCTTGACAGGCAATGATTTATTACTTTGCATCGAATATGATCCTACTTTAATTAATGAATAGTTACCAGGACCGGCTTGAGGGGGAAGGGGCTACGGGGGCTGTAGCGGCAGGCCTCGACAGGATCTAGCAAAATGAATTTTTAGCTTTTTTTAGAGTTTAGGTTTTGCAATTTCATATCGACAAGTTGCATGATCTTATCTGAAATTTAATATCAGTTACTAATTTTTTGTGTGTTTTGCAATTTAACACTTGCTCCTTATACGAAGATCTACGTGTTTATTTCGAGATTTATTATTAATTAAGAGAAGTTCTCGTTAGTTCTAATTATTTCTTTCCAGCAGTCAATTTCTAAAAACAGTAAATTATGGTAATGTTAACTTCGCTTAATTAACGATGAGTTCTTTTGAAATATGTTGGCAGGAATATGAACTAATGATGGTTATTTTGTTCCAGAGTAGCATTCACCACATGTAAAGTATTCACAATAATATTCACTGCTATATTTGTTATATTGCCCTTAATATTTAAGTATTCCTACAAGCTCCAAAGTGCAGTTGTATTTTTAAATTTTCGTAAGTATGAACATTTTAAATTTATTTACACGGGTACACACGAAAAAAGAAAAGTTGTCTGTACCAACCTATGTATCCTTATTCCATTTTTCCTCAATTTTTTTTAATGAAAAACAGCCCTTACCTTTAGTAGATGATTTTAGATTTTGAATGTAAAAACTGAATATTAAATTTTCTTAGAGCTGTGAAAATCTTTTTGAAATTAGCAGTACATTCAGGGTGACTCTAAATTGTGTTCCGATATATTAAAAAAAAAACAAAAAGGAACTTTATATAAACTGGATAATAAGGAGGTATACCTATTTGAAGGGGGTTGTAGACACATTTCGTGATACCTTAGTCTTTTTGAGTCATGTCAAATCCCACGTTACATAAAGGGTAGTTAT
Source organism: Anoplophora glabripennis (assembly GCF_000390285.2). Classification (NCBI taxonomy): domain Eukaryota; kingdom Metazoa; phylum Arthropoda; class Insecta; order Coleoptera; family Cerambycidae; genus Anoplophora; species Anoplophora glabripennis. The sequence continues at coordinate 312,287 of NW_019416653.1, forward strand.
ACAGAGTGGCTCATTATTTCATCCCCAACTTTTTAATATTTACCCCCTTCTAAAAATATTGGAGAAAAGTATTATTCTCTATTATCTTGTTTAATTTTATTTTTTTGTGACAAACTAAACCGTTTTGAGAAATTCGAGTGTACATAATATGAAGATGTATTTGTATTTCAAAAGAAAATTTTTGAAAACTGAATTGGTGCAAATTTAAATTTTATATTAACTTGAATTTCTCGAAGATACAACAAAAATTATGAATTTTGCATCTGCCTTTAAAGGGGTATATCTCCCTTATTAGTATTAATTTTTGGGAAAAAGTATATAAAACGGGACAATACATATATTGAAAATATTGGGAGACTGTTTAGGACTACATATTTCCATATTTTTATTTTTTAAAACTGAACTGAGCTAGACTGCCGCATCGCACAAAATGAAACTAGTATATTGTGGCGCCAGACAACGTCTAGAGACATCGAATCCACTTTGCTCGGGAGCTTGATATTTAATTAAAATAATAATAATAAATAATTTGATCTTACCTATCTTTATGTAAATAGATAAATGTTTATACTACGTTAGGTAGGTCGGGTTGTTTTTTTCTATATACAGGGTGTCCCAAAATATGTGGGCAATCTCTCGGTTTATACAGGGGATGTTCAAATAACATGACAAGTTCCTATAAAAATTTTCCCTGAAAATCGATTTTTTTGTAATAACTTAAAATACTTTGTGTAATTTAATTATTTTAATAATATTTTTAGATAGCTTAAACCTTAAACTAAAAAAGGTGCTCTTGCTTAATATCGATAAAATGAACTAATTTCGAGAACAAACTTTTTTTATTTAGTATGATTCTTATTTCCTACATAATTTTGTATGTCGGTTCAACTTGAACTCATTCTAATGTTATGCATTCTCAAGGTCTACGAATTACAGATTACTGGATCAAGAAGGGCAAGCCACTGGTCCTCTTCTTTTTATCCAACGATTTTCGAAATGCCTGTTTAAGTGTTTTCGAACTACCAGACTAAAATGGGGTGATAACCCATCATGCATGAACCACGTACCATGTCGTATTGCTAAAGATAGGTCGTCTAAAAGTTTTGGCAAGTTGTCTTGGAGAAATTCTAAATAGGGTTCTCCAGTTAACCTTCTAGGCAATACAAATGGTCCAATGAATCTGTCCATATGTTAATGGGTTCAAACTGGTGCTGATGATGCGTCACAATAGAAGCATGGGGATTTTCTTCTACCCATAAATGCAAATTCTGGGAATGAATGATTCCATTTTTACAAAATCAGGCTTCGTCCGTAAAGAAAATTGAACCGATGAAATTTGCATTGTTACAGTACCTTATCTAGAAGCTAGTTTGAAAATTACATCCTTCGCGGAAAGTCTACAGGAAGAAGTGCATGGACTTTCTGTATGCGATAGGGATGCAGTTGTTGCTCTTTAAGGATTCTAAGAATCGTAGATTTTGGGCAATTAAACTGGGCAGCCAATTTCAGGATACTTTTCGAATGCTTCTACGGCATTTAGGATATCTTCTTCAGCAACCTCACCGCGATTGATTTGATTTCCACAATTGTCTCTGGGTTTGGCAAATGTTCCTAAAATTATTTACAGCATTTTAATTCTACATATTACCTACTCAAAAAGTACGCTAATGCAAGTAACAAATAAATTGTAATATTTACCAGTCTCTCTTAAGCGCTGATCCACTCTTCTTCAATTTGGAAATCGTTCCTCATGAAGCCTTCTGGCTTCTAAAGCATTACATGATGCAAGTCCATACAATAAATGCATGTCGGCATATTCAGCAAACGTAAATTCCATTACGGCAGATAAAATAAATCCGAGGAATAAAAAGTACACACATGTGAGAACAACAGGGTTTTACAACATGGTGAAACGGGAAACATTGAAAATTGAGCAACTTAAAAAAAACAAGGAAAATGTTACAAGTTTCGACAAACTCTATCATTAACTGACATACTAGATAGGTACTGTAATTCTTATTTAAATCGGTATATGTCAAAAAACAACCATTGCACCAAAAACAAAGTAAAAAACAAGTGTAAATAAATTTGCATTTTTTAGATAGGCACAGAAATAATGCAAATTTCATCGGTTTATTTCTCTTTACGGATGTAATAAAAATCGTATTAAACAAAAATAGTTTTTTCTCGAAAACAGTTCATTTTATCGATATCAACCAAGAGTACCTTTTTTTAGTTTAAGGTTCAAGCTATCTAAAAATATTATGTTTGTGTCTTTATCGTACAGAGTGTAAAAAATTGACATTACTGTGCTATAGCTAGTCCGGTCCTGGCAAACCAAATAAGCCAAATGGTTTTCATGGGTCAAATTTTAGTCTTATCTGTTGTCCATCGATTAAAAAATAGTTAAATTACACAAAATATTTTAAGTTATTCAAAAAAATCAATTTCAGGGGCATCCTTTAGGGGCCTGTATCTCCGTAAGGGGGCCCTTTAGGGAAAATTTTTATAGGAACTTGTCATGTTATTTTAACGCCCCCTTTATAAATCCGAGAGACTTCCCACGTATTCTGAAACACCCTGTATAATACGCACAAAAAAGACTTACATCGCAAAAATTATTCCATCATTAAAGAATATCTTAAGTGTATTTGGTGTATCTAGATATTAGTGTACTGGCTGTCCAGTCTAGCCCACTTTCATCGCAAATATAGATTTTTCTTAATAACGGTAATATTAGTAGATGGTTCATTTATTTTACAAATATTTCTTATTTTCAGTTCACATACCTATAAATGCTGACTACGAGCACCCTGAAAAGTATGGTCTAGAGAATGCTCGAAACTTTTATTTATTAACAGACGACAATATAAAGATAGGTGTGTGGCAGATACTTCATCAAAATATAACTTCTTCTACGAATTATACTGACGATCAGTATTATGAAGATATTTTGGGAAATGGTGAGAATGTTATTATTTACCACCACGGAAATGCTGGAACCAGATTGACACCTCATCGAATAGAATTGTACAAATTCCTTAGGAAATATTTTCATGTGATTGCATTTGATTATCGAAGTAAGTAGAATTTATTGTCCTGATTTCGATACAACGTTCTTGTACTGTATTTTGTATCCGTTAAAAGAAGGCTACCGAGCTGCCTATGGATTAAAGAAAGAGTAGCAACTAGCATATGTTATGGAATGGTTCTCCATTTTAAAATGTTTTCCTAACTTCAACATTAAATATTAGCACAAATTAGTTCGTCTAGCTCATCTTGTGCATGTTTCTATTATTATTAACTCAGATAAGCCTCATTATTTTTGTGAGTTCTATACAGGGTGATTCAGAATTTATCCGAAAAACTAATTTTTTATGTACAGTCTTTCCGAAGTCAGTTGAACATGTATAAAAAAACCGAGCAATGATAATAATTTGTATATAATGTGTAGAAAATTTCTGTTATATGTTCATTTGGCCAACAACATATTTTAATTATTTATGTCCTCAAACAACTTGATTATATTGATGGTAAATTTCGTTTTGTTCCGTTTCTAAAGGTCTCCAAAATTCCCAGCGATGTAAGGGTTGTAAATACTACAACTTCAATAAGTTTTTTCTCGGAAACAGGATTTTACAAATTTTTTTTTTACGATATTGACTCCATTTTTTCGGATAAGTTGTGAATCCTGTACACCGTCGAAGTTTTTGTGATAAACTGTATATTTGTATCATTGAGTCTTTCTCAAAATGTAAAAATATCGTTCTTAACGATATTTTCTACCACTAAAAATAATAATCATTATACAAGGTGTTTGTAAATAAATGCGAAATAACGAGCGTTCAAATAAAAACGTGGTCGAAGTTGGCTCTGACACATTGGACGTAGGGAGTAGCTTATAGCGACCAACTTAACCTCATTTCTCAACGAGCTGTATAGCAGCTGTCAGTTTCAATAACGTTAATGACTATATAACTTTATTTTAAAGAATAATCGTGATAACAATAACAAACAATTAAAGGAGCTGCGGAAAGTGTCCCCCTCCTTGTTATAACAATAAATTAAAGCAGCTGCTGAAAGTGTCCCCCTCCTTGTTCCAAGCACTTTTCACACCTGTTCCTCAAAGAATTAAAGACATTTTCTAAGATGCTCGGGGTATTGTTAATTTCACGAATCTTGTCTATAAGTCGAGCCTGCAGATGGTTTAAATCAGGAATAGGCAGTTCAAAAATAGTGTTTTTAAGGTAAGGCCACAAAAAGAAATCACACGGCGTAATATCACATGACCTCGGTGGAAATTCATGTTCAGCATTGAGACTTATTAGTCGATTTTGGAAAACTTCCCTCAACATATTCATCGTCTCGCCTGCCGTATGTGCCCTTGCGCCATCTTGTTGAAAGTAAAAGTTTGTAATTTCGTTTTCTTCCAGCTGGTTAACAAAAGGAGCGATAATTTCTTCTCTATACCTTTGCGCAGTAAGAGTACCATTAAAAAAAATAGGTCCATAAATCCTCCTTCGATTGAGAGCACACCAAACTCCAATTTTTTGAGCGTGTAGAGGGCCCTCGACAAAAAAGTTATCTGGTTTTTCAGAAGACCACATTCTCATATTCTGTGAGTTTACGTAACCACTTAAATGAAACCAGGCTTCATCAGAAAAAAAGGTGATATTATGAAGTTCACCGTAGTTGTTTAAAAACCATTCACAAAATACAGCCCGTCGCGGAAAATCAACTTCATGAAGTTCTTGCTGACAAGTTAAACGATAGGAGAACAAACGCAAATCTTTTTTTAACACTGTGTGGCAGGTACCGACTGATACTCCCACCATTTGTGATAAAACACGTACAGAAGTTCTTGGCGCATTTTCCATTATTTGTTGGACATTTTCTTTTAATTCTTCAGTCCGCTTTTTAGGTCGGCCGCTTCCTTCTTTTCTTGTTACACTGCCCGTTTCACGAAAAACATTAACACAACGCTGAACTGCACTTTGAAAAATTTTGTACTCAACAACGCCGGGAAATTGATTTTGAAATTCTATGAAACATTCCTCAATAGAATACTTCCATATTCCATCAATCTTGCGTCCATTTCTAAAGTAGGACTCTATGATAAACACTTTTTGTTCTTGAGAAAAAACATTTTAAACGCTTTTTAAAACGAAAATATTCAAATTGATAGCGGCGATATAGCACTTTGACATATGACGTTTAAGTTCATTTGCTACACGCTAACGCCAGAGAACACAATACCAACAGTGTTCTCTGCTAACGCCCTACGTCCAAATTTTCAGAACCAACTTGACCACGTTTTTATTTGAACGCTCGTTATTTTAGGGGGTGGTTGCCGAAGTTATTTTCTGAAAAAAAGTTCATATAAACATAGGTCGAAATATACTTCTTTTCCGAGATACACTGTTTAAATTTTAATAATAATACAACCATCAAGTTTCGAATCAATATCTTTAAAACTCTGAAATAATTACATACTTAATAAAACTAAATAAAACATTAGAATTTAAACACTGTATCTCGGAAACGAAGCATATTTCGACCTACGTTTATATAAACTTTTTTCACAAAATAACTTCGGCAACCACCCCCTAAAATATTTCGCACCTATTTACAAACAACATGTATATGGCAATAGAAGTAAATTATTACTATACCTAGTACATTTTTTCTGTAACTAGATTTTAAACATTTAGTAGATGATGATTGTTCATCGTAACCAACAGAGATTAAACGTAAAAGTACAATATAAAGGTACAAAAATACCTTTTTGCTGCTTATTCNTGTATATGGCAATAGAAGTAAATTATTACTATACCTAGTACATTTTTTCTGTAACTAGATTTTAAACATTTAGTAGATGATGATTGTTCATCGTAACCAACAGAGATTAAACGTAAAAGTACAATATAAAGGTACAAAAATACCTTTTTGCTGCTTATTCAAGAAATTGTTAAAGTTGTCCAAGAATTAAACAATTTACGAACAATCATACACACAAACGTTTATTCGATATCGTTTTACTAATGAATGGTTGTTGTCACAAAATATATATTTTTTTAATTTTCCGCGTAAAAACGGACAATAAAATCGGAAAATATTTGATTATATTTTTAGTTGCACTGTCTGAATTGACCGTCACAGAATCTTAATGGTGTGACCAAAAAAAACTAAAAATTATATATTTTAAAAGCAAGTTGTATGGTGCTATACTTATTATTTTACGATTTTTTGTTTGCCAGGCTACGGTGACTCTTCAAATGTAGACCCGTCGGAACCAAATATCGTCAAAGATTGCATGTTTGTTTTCAAATGGGTAGCTAATAGAACAAATGCTAATATATTTATTTGGGGTCACTCATTGGGAACTAGTCTTGCAACACAGTCAGTGGTACAATTACAAAATCAAGGATACAAACCTACTGGATTAATTCTGGAAGCGCCATTTAATAATATGCGGGAGGAAATTAGCGAATTTCCTTTAGCTGGGGTAAGTCGGTAATTCTAAGATTTTAATTTTAATGAATAACAAATATTGTCTGATATTGTTTGTAGCATAATTTTAGTTTTTTCTGTTTATTTGGATAATTTGAAAGAGTTATATTTATTTTAAAAAAATGCAGGTAGCAAAATATCCAAATAAACATAGTAAAAATTTCAGGTTTGTGAATATTTTTTATATTTGCAGATGTTTAAATATTTGCCTTGGTTTACGTACACAGTGGTGGAACCAATGCAAGCGAACGGTTTTACATTTCAAACAGATAAATTTATTTGTAATGTAGATGCTCCAATAATTATTTTACATGCTGAGGATGACCATGTCGTCCCATATAAATTGGGATATAAGGTAAAATTCAAAAATAATAAATATATTTTATTAGTTTTCATCCACAGAACTATATTTTCCAAAATGTAACGTTTACCCGATACGAGATCTGTTCAGAAAATAAACGAACTTTATTTCTTTAAACTTTATTATTAATTTTATACGCCAATCCATTGTGATGATTGGACCTTTTGTCTTAGTGTTGTAGCCATAAACCCAGCTTCGTGTCTCGTTATGATCCGTTAAATGAATATTTCATCGTCATGGATTGTTCTAAGAGCTGCCTACAAATGTCCACACGATTTTCTTTCTGTTCGTCCATCAAACGCGGAACAAATTTTTGATGCAACTCGATGCATGTTCAATTCAGTCAAAATTTCATGTCATGACCCAAATGAGACGCTAACCACTTCTGTAACAGTCAATTGGCGATTTGCACGCACCAGATCTTTGAACGTGTTAGTCATCAGTTGAAATGGAAGGCCTTCCCCGTCGGGAATCATCTTCAATTGACTAACGGCCACTTTTAAATCGTGAAAACAATTCGTAACATCGCGTATGACCCAAAGCAGAACTTCCGTAACCTTGTTTCAAAAGTTTAAACGTTTCCGTCAAAGTTTTCTCCAGTTTGACGCAAAACTTTGCGTTACTTCATTATTCCAGAAAATCGCACATTTAAAAAATCGTCACTTAAACACGTTGCACTCAGTATTACGAAAACTAAGTGAGAAATCAACAATCCACGAACAAGAACAGAGGAGGTTATGCGCATCGCAATGCTGCCAACCACAGAACACTTAAAGTGTACCTTTCCTATCCCAAAGTATGGGAACCGGTGAAGCCAAATTGCGGGGAAGTGGAGTGTGCGAGGTAACCTGGCCGCGCATACTTTGAACAGGTCCGGATTAAGCAATATTTTTACACTTATGACAAATATTAATTTTTCAAGTTTGGAATTCAGAAAATAATATATTTTATATTTTGCTTATATTATTAAATAAACCTACAAAATAATTTAAATACAGGGTGATTCATTAACAATGGTAAAATCGAAAGCTGAAGATACTACACGTAAAATGGTGACCATGCCTTATCCGAAAGTTGATAGTTTCGGAATTTGAAAGTTAAAATTTTAAATCGTATTTTTGTTGCGATTATTCTGAAAATATGTAGGTTAGGAACTTGAAAATTCGTGAAACTATATTTTTTTAAGCGACGAATAAGATGCGTATTGTAAATTCAGCGTTGCTCATAGAGGGCGCCACTTACGACTAATTTTACCGAAAATTTAGTTAATAACTTTTTACCCTATATGTCTAACATGAAACTTGGTTCAAAACCTGAAAAAGCAATCATTTTTCCATTAATTACGTACTATTGTTTCATTTCGGTATCTCGATGCGTTTTTGAAAAAAATAGATTTAACGAACACTATGTTTTGATAATACGAGAAAGTAATAGCGAAACAAACTAAATGTTTCTTCATGTTATTACAACAATTAATAATAAAACAAATGAAATACGTAGTAATGATTTAAAGTAATAATTGTTCGAAGAATCCACCCTTGACACTGATACACTTTACACAACGTTTTCCGAGAGATCTTCGAGTTTGAAACAACATATTGGGATTGCGTCTGACTTCGTTGGCAGCGATTTGTATTCTTTGCCACAAGTCTTCATACGAACCAATAGATTCTTTGTAAACGATATCTTTCATTCGAGGCCAAATAGAAAAATCAAGAGGATAAAGTCTGGTTTTCTAGGTGGCCAAGCAAAAATGCTTCCATGGCTTGAAGAAGTTCTAATTTATTTAAGAAGAGACATGTGGTTCGTGTGAAGAGTTGTGCCAAAGAATACGAATCGCTGCCAGCGAAGTCGGACGCAATCCCAATATGTTGTTTCAAACCTGAAGATATCTCAGAAAACGTTGTATCAGTGTCAACGGTGGATTCTTCGAACAATTATTACTTTAAATCATTATTACGTATTTCATTTGTTTTATCATTAATTCTTGTAATAACATTAAGAAACACTTAGTTTGTTTCGCTTTTAATTTCTCGTATCATCAAAACAGTGTTCGTTAAATCGATTTTTCTCGAAAACGGATCGAGATACCGAAATGAAACAAGAGTACATAATTAATGGAAAAATTATTGCTCTTTCAGGTTTTGGATCAAGTTTCATATTAGACATACAGGGTAAATAATTATTAACTAAATTTTCGGTAAAATTGGTCGTAAGTGGCGCCCTCTATGACCAACGCTGAAATTGCAACACCCATCTTATTCGTCGCTTGACTAATGATCACCATTTTACGTGTTCAGCTTTCGATTTTCTCATTGTTAATGAACACCCTGTATATTTATTGTCCTTTAAGTAATGTTAGTTTATTTAATATTTGTCTTTTACATTAAATATTTAAAATATTTATGATTTAATATTCATGATTTATTCTCACGAAGATATACTTTTCACATACAGTCCTCACAAGTTCTTATGCATATTTTTAAATATGTTCACATTCAAAAGTTTTTCAATACATGATACACAATTTTATTTTTCTGTGGCTTGGGTGTACTGTTTTTATAGGAGTTATAAAAAAATATTATTTCTATTTCTTAAGTTGTGATTTTTCTTTTTTAAACGACAGGTTTACTTACCACTCTTGGCAAGTTTAAAGTTGGCACTGCATTTTTGGGTAAATTTCTAACGCCGTTTTTATTAATAATAATAAACTTCTCTTGAAAATGCAAAGAACATATTACAGACGATTTTGAGGGCACCCAATCCTTTTTCTTAACGACTGCCCCATTCCGATTTTATTTCCACCATCTTTAGGAAACCTGAGAATAAAAACAAGAAAATGTGTAATACAATTTTATTCAGTAGGTAGGTAATCACTTGTAATTTAACATTAATGTATGTTTGTTATTGAAATTATATGTTGAGGGTTCCATATTTATATAAATAAAAATAATTATTTTTAATAGCCATCATGAAAATAAACACCAATTGTGACAAAAAAAAACTAATTGTAAATAGTAAATCATATGAGTGTATATTTATATCAGTTAATAACGTGGGTACTAAGAAACATGAAGCCAACACTGGAAATAAGTGCATGTGAGACGAAGAATGCTGCGCGAAACTGTCGAAATGCCATAAAATATTTTTATATTATTACTTACCTAAAGAATGAAATTTCAGCACTATTGAGATCGGATCTGCTATTACAATCGTCAACGATACACTTCCCCATGATTGCACAAATAAAAACAATGTACTAATAAAATAGCAACAATATTAACACAGTGAACAGCGAGTGAAAGCGCGAGGCTGGCTGGGCTGAAGTTGGGCTGACGCGACGGTTGACTTCGCCGGCTTGCCTCTACAATTCAGTCTATTGTCTATGCTTCCAACTGCATATCACTAAATATCTCCATTAACACGTAATTCAAAAAGTTCGATTATTTTCTGAACAGACCTCGTATATTAAAGTTTCAGATGAGGTTATTTTCTAATTTATAGAGTAGCAATTTTTAAAAAAGTCTTTTATCTTTTAAAATTGCTTATTGTTTACATTTCATTTTAGTTTGACTGAAAAATTAATTACTGGTAAAGCTTTCACTTAGAGATAATAATTTGTTCATTAATAAATAGAGTTAATTCCCACAAAAAAGAACCAAAATAAAATATGAAATATCAAGCTGTCCACTCTCTTGTATTTGTATATATTTCTATATAATTTTATATCACCCATTGGTATATATCATTAAATTTGAATGAAAAAAAAAAAAACAAAAACAGTTTCCGATTGTTTGTTACGTTGTTTATAAATATTTTTCAGCTTTATCAGAATGCATTAAGATGCAGACAAGGCGCGCAAGGTAAACTGTTATTTGTTAAATTCGATGAAGGTCATAATTATAATCACAAATTTATATGTAGAGCTCCAGAACTTCATGATATTATCAGGTAGGTAGCAAACAAATGGAATTATTTTCATTTTCTAATTATTCTTGTTTTAGTAACTTCATTTGTGAAGCAATTAGCGAATGCCGAGAAAAGAAACTATTGACTGTTTAAAACAGCTTTAAATTATATTTATGTGGGGGTTTTTAATGGCCAAAGATAAAATTTAAATATAGGTATTTATTTATATAAACGTAAACTTTTTTTAGTCTAGATGAATTGATAATCATACTGTGATTTAATCTATGTATTACCATCGGTACCTATATAAAAATTTTGTACAGATCTAATTAAATGCTCAATAAATTCTCGTATAAAAATGTTCTTTTTTATTTTATTTCCGTTATGGTTTGTGATAAGAAAACAGGATATATACAGGGTGTTGATGAACTTATGTCAAATATTTTTGCCACATATCCGTTATGTCAAAATGAGGTAAATACACGGATTTGTGTAAAATGTAATTTTAAAATCTGACTTACGGTAAGTACCTACCTCAACATTGCAAGGAGCCACCTTTTGAGAACTGCTGATTTTCATAGAAGATGTTCGATGCACTCACCATTTGCTTGCACAAAAGCTTCAGCGCGACGTATCCAATTCGCTCGCACGCATTGCAACATTGCCACGTCCTCTCGAATCGCATTACAATCTTCGTCAATACGATGTCACAGTTGATCGATGTCACGAATTTCCGTGGAATACATAATAGTTTCCACATATCCCCACAAAAAGAAGTCTATCTAACTAGGTTGCCGCGGCCTATCCAGCGATCGGGAAAAGCAATGCTTAGAAAGTGGCGCACTCTCCGAAAAAAGTGAGCGGGGGCTCCGTCTTGCAGTAACCACTATTTTGGCGAATATTTAATGGCACGTCTTCCAATAACTCCGGCAAGCGATTTTACAGAAAATGTAGATATGAAGCACCGTCTGAGCGTCTAGGCAATTGAAAATGTTTTATTAAAGTGTCATTAACGATACCGACCAACATGTTCGCGGAAAAGTGTTGCTGAAAGGTACTTACACCATTTCGACTAAAACATGCTTCATCTGTATCAAGTATTTGCGCTGTAAATTAAGGATTTCTTGCATGTTCCTGAAGCAACCATTCGCAAAAACCTCGACGTAGTGGAAAATACTCAGGAGTAAACAATTGAACACGTTGAATATGAAAAGGGTAGAAATGAGCTTCTCGTAATGTTCGCCACACACCAGGATGCGAAATATTTACTTGCTGTGCGATATTTCTGGTGCTACGATGCGGATCTTCTTCGACGAGATCTAAAATCATCTCGACATTTAAGATTCTTAGTTGTCGCCCAGGGCCACCATCGCGATCTCGACGCGGTTCTACTTCACCGGTGTCCAAAACTCTTTACAGCAACAAATGTTCGCGGTGCGAGGGCACGTCGTTCAGGATATCTTGCACAGTACACTTGACAAGCTCTGTAGACATTTTTTATTGCCTCGCCATAAATTATGAGAGCATAATATTCGCAATTGCTAAATATATGCGTCATTTTCAAAAGAAAACTTGGAAATACGGATACTTGGAAAACAGCACGGCAATCACTACAACTGACTCGTAAAAGGTGTTACAGAATTTTTTGTAAGTACTTACTGTATATATTTTAGCAGTTCCAAAACAGTTTTAAAAAATTTTTTAATTAGATTTTTTCCTTACCCTTACCTTAAGGCGGTTTTCTACTAAACTGACAAAACAAAAACAAAACACAAACTTGTGTCGAATAAAACGGAACTATAACTTTTCGCAAACTTTTTGAAGACTGGCGTGTTTTGCGACAGTTGGAGTTTTGTTTTTCGGGTCCCGCTCGAAAGCGGTCACATCAAAAGGTTTCGACGTATTTTGAAACTCAAGTCTGTTTAGTGGAAACGGTCGTGTTGGGTTTTCTATTTAAGTGATCCAACCCAATATCTATGTTGGCGTTTTCTTCTTCCCAAAAACAATATTTTAATCATTAATGAATTATAGCTATTAAAAAATATATGTGTGTACGGTTAAAGTGTTTACTTGGCTAGGATACAAACTAACCAAGTAAACACTTTAACCGTACATATACCACGAACTCCATCGATGGATATCTTCAGAGAAGCTTGGATAAAGTAGTATAAAATTTAATACTTCGAAGTCTCGAATGTATTCCGAATTTCACTCAACTTTCTAAGCTAATCTACGAAGCCGTTTGCAGAGTCCTTACGCTCGGAAAACCTAACAAAAAAGTAGTAGAATGGCCGAGAGCATCTAGCCGATCATCCTTGTAAAGCAGAAGACGCTGATCGGAAATCGGTATAAATCTCGTCTTTTGCCTTTGTATCAAGAAAAAAAATGGTATAGCAACAATGGCAATCCTGATTTTATTTGTTGTGCAGGATCAATAAACAAACCGATTTATTTTGTAAACTGTCAAATTAAATATATAAAACAAATTTATATGGTGTCGCACTTTAAAAGCAAGTTTATTTTATGTCTCCGAAGCGCATTTGAGCACATTTGTTTTTTATGTAGGTATTTCTTTATGATCACCAGAAAATTTTGTAAAATTTTACTCATCGCGACTCTTCCAGTGCAGATAAATATCGATTTGTTTATTCCAACTCACACATCCAGCAAATAAATTCGTTCATTACACTTTGGAGATGAAACCTACCTTTATTTATATCCTTGATGCAACCCATAATATATCTCTTAGAAATCTATGGGTAATTGCCCATAGAAGGCTTGAATGTGGAAATTATTTACTAATTTCATAGTTCGTGGCTAGATGGCGCAGCAGACATAGGTAATTAAAAGTGCCTTGAAGTATAGTAGGCTCTTGTTCATCCAAATATGGCGGTTTGACGCTTAGAGCATATACTACTGGAGGCAGCGAGCAGCGTCCCAGTGCCCGAGTAGCGGATGTTGTAGAGAGAGAAAGGTATAGGAGGGTAAGTTCTATTTCTCTCTAACAGCACGCCATTGGCTGCGGTCCTATAACCATCGCCCAATCCCCCTTATTGCATGCACATACTTCTATACATATACCAAGCGCTGCATATCTTTTACATAATGACCTTGTTCCCAAAAAGAGGGGATAAAAAGTGTATATACTTTGTCAATTTTGCGCAAGCCCGAAATTTAGCGGATTATTTCAAATGAAATTTAATAACTGATGTACTATTAACAGAGCAAAATTACCAATTATTATTTCGTATAACTAATTGTACAACTTGTTAATTGTAATTTATGAGAATATTAGATAGTGAATATAAAATAAAATGGGTACAATAAAACCGAATCGAGGAGAGTAAAAGTGGTTTATTTATATAAAATAGCAAATATTTTTTGAAATTTAAATTCAATATATCTACACAAGAATTCATATAAAAATACACATTATGTACAAATATACATAAAAATGATACGAGTTATCTACCTTAACTAACATATAAATAATAATAAAAATAAATCATATCAGTCATATTAACCTAAGTGTTTCGTGATTCACGGTACCAGATTCAATTTGATTTTCTAATATATGCTAAATATCAAGTCTTATTTTATTAAATATACAATGCAAACCTAGTCAAGATCTTAGAACACATTGAAACAGTGCCGATTTTAGATACAAATTGTCCCTAGGTATTATTTTTCAAATAAAATAGCTGATCCAGTTTGTGATCCAAACACAAGTAGGTACATTAAGTGTTGTTTCTTTATTTGAACATGATCACGTAAAAACCATGTTTGACCTTTCGCCGTATGTAGGAGATATGGTATCATATATAGCGGGCTTTGTATCTTCACAGGTTATAAAAATAATTTCTTGTGGCATTTAAAAAATTTTATATAAAGGGAACTACTCGCCTCCTTTTAATATATAACGGTAAGAGTTCACTATGAAACACGAAGTCTCATGCATTAGCAAAATTTGGAATTTCTAGCTACTGATTGGACACGTAAAAATTTGCTTTAGCCAATTTCATTAATACATTACCCTTAATTAATAAAAATCCTCAATCAATAAAACCTTAAGTATCCATAGGGTGTAAAGATATACATTTTTACTTATAAACAATGTTGTCTTCTTTTTTATTTTTTGCTAGATTCATCGCTTCATGCCAGTTTGTTCCTCTTTTCTTTAAGTCTTCTGTCACTACTTGGTCCTTGGTCCCATGTTTTTTATGGGTCTGCCTCGTTTCCTTTCCTTTTTTTTTGTTTGCCAAATCATTTTCAGCAGTCTTTCTATTCAAATTCATAACCTGTCTTCGGAAATGACAATGACGTTAACCGACAAACCGACCAATGGGAAAATTAATCATAGCGCGAGCGTATAATACACAAAGTGCAACACCCCCACTTTTTGGCTTCAATTCCCTTTCAAAATGCTTTGTATGTGTATAGAAGCATGTGATTGCATGCTACTAGAAAGAGATAGCAAATACCCTCTTATAACTCTCTCTACAACCTTCGCTACACTCGGCCACTGGGACGCTGTCTCCAGTAGTATATGCTCTAAGGTTTGACATATATCAATTTGTGCTATTTATAAAGAAATGTTTAACTTCGCTTTTTGGTTATTTTATATCGACCTATTTGTGCTACATAGCTAAACATCGACGCCAGAGGCGACGAGCAACTCCCAACCTAGAAAATTTGCTGAACCCCCACTTTGTCCTGAGATAGGGATATTTTACTGTGTAGACAAGGGATGGTATATGTCTTCCTATACAAACCTCGGGCGACATATACAGGCCACTAGAAAGTGGACGAGCATCGCGAGCTTTCCTCGGATGGTCACCGATCCAAGTACTAACCGCGATCAGGGTTGCTTGACTTCATATCAATAACATGAATGCCGCTAAGCCGCACACGCCCTAAAGAATAAACTTTTAAAATTTAATTGGTGTAGTATAGGTATTATATAAATTGAAACATATTTCAAAGTTGACAGGGATTTTGCCTTTTGCTCGAAAACGAATGTTGTTTGCGGTATTTTATCAATATATCTAAAGACTGGGCTAAATATAAAAACGATTTTTGTATTTTGAAATTTATGCTTATTTTAAATGTTTAAGAAATGACAGGTCATTAAATTTTCAAAAACCGCCATCTAGCAACGATGACTGACTATCACAAAAATTTTCTTTGTACCGCGGGACCAAAACCAAACTTAAAAGTATTTCTTTCAAGCAAATGTCCCCTTCTCCTCATGCTCTTTTTTGACCAATGCATCAAAAAGATTATAAATTGGTACAAAATTTACGGAGAGTTATAATAAAAATATTTTTGGTCACCCTAAATACACTAAAACACATTTTGTAATTGACCTGTCTATGCATGGCGCCATTTCTCGGCGAACTTTATGACTCAAAAATAATGTGTAGCGATTTCTCTTGACAGAAAGACTTAGAATAAGTCAGTGATATTCAACCTTTTTCTTTCGTGAACCCCTTACCCCTTGGACATTCAGTAAATATACAGGGTGTTTCAGTTCGAGTGAATCAAACTTTACAGTATCCGTACACGATTGTTATGAAAAAAACCAACCAGGCTATAATATACTTATCTGTCATCAGGAACTGTCATTTCATTTTTAAAATTTGAAATATTAGTGTTTGTAAAAAAAATTATGAATATTATTTAACTGAGATTTTTGGTAAAATGATACCATATACCGATTTTCAACACCCTTTTTTATGTAGTCCCACTAAACACGAAACGTAAATGAAACGTTGCAAATGAGCTGTTTTACTGCACATTNACACTGTTTATACTGTTTTAAAAACGCTTCTGAAATGGAAATTATCTAAAGTTGAGAGCATTATGAGAACAATATGGTAAAAAAATTATTATGTTACTCAAACATTTCTGAAAATATACTGAAACGTAAAACAAAAATATCGAGTGCATAAATGGAACATCAAAAAAATGTTACTGAATCCAATTTTTTGAAACGTTTCATTGGAAACGTATTTTGGGGAAGACATCTTCGGTTTCTATTGGGTTACCAGAAAGTTGCATGGGTTTTTTATGAAACGTTTCAAGAAAAATGGAAACGTTTCTGGAACATGTCAGAAACTGAAAAATGTTTAGTGGGAACCCAAGTGTTTCGTGATTCACGGTACCAGATTCAATTTGATTTTCTAATATATGCTAAATATCAAGTCTTATTTTATTAAATATACAATGCAAACCTAGTCAAGATCTTAGAACACATTGAAACAGTGCCGATTTTAGATATAAATTGTCCCTAGGTATTATTTTTCAAATAAAATAGCTGATCCAGTTTGTGATCCAAACACAAGTAGGTACATTTAGTGTTGTTTCTCTATTTGAACATGATCACGTAAAAACCATGTTTGACCTTTCGCCGTATGTAGAAGATATGGTATCATATATAGCGGGCTTTGTATCTTCACAGGTTATAAAAATAATTTCTTGTGACATTTAAAAAAATTTATATAAAGGGAAATACTCGCCTCCTTTTAATATATAACAGTAAGAGTTCACTATGAAACACGAAGTCTCATGCATTAGCAAAATGTGGAATTTCTAGCTACTGATTGGACACGTACAAATTTGCTTTAGCCTATTTCATCAATACATTACCCTTAATTCAATCAATAAAACCTTAAGTATCCATAGGGTGTAAAGATATACATTTTTATTTATAAACAATGTTGTCTTCTTTTTTATTTTTTGCTAGATTCATCGCTTCATGCCAGTTTATTCCTCTTTTCTTTAAGTCTTCTGTCACTACTTGGTCTTTGGTCCTACGTTTTTTATGGGTCTGCTTCGTTTCCTTTCCTTTTTTTTGTTTGCCAAATCGTTTTCAGCCGTCTTTCTATTCAAATTCATAACCTATCTTCGGAAATGACAATGACGTTAACCGACAAACCGACCAATGGGAAAATGAATCATAGCGCGTGCGTATAATACACAAAGTGCAACACCCCCACTTTTTGGTTTCAATTCCCTTTCAAAATGCTTTGTATATGTATAGAAGTATGTGATTGCATGCTACTAGAGAGAGATAGCAAATACCCTCTTATAACTCTCTCTACAACCTTCGCTACACTCCAGTAGTATATGCTCTAAGGTTTGACATATATCAATTTGTGCTATTTATAAAAAGAAACATTTAACTTCTCTTTTTGGTTATTTTATATCTACCTATTTGTGCTACATAGCTAAACATCGACGCCAGAGGAGACGAGCAACTCCCAACCTAGAAAATTTGCTGAACCCCCACTTTGTCCTGAGATAGGGATATTTTACTGTTTAGACAAGTATATGTCTTCCTATACAAACCTCGGGCGACATATACAGGCCACTAGAAAGTGGACGAGCATCGCGAGCTTTCCTCGGATGGTCACCGATCCAAGTACTAACCGCGATCAAGGTTGCTTAAATCATATCAATAACATGAATGCCGCTAAGCCGCACACGCCCTAAAGAATAAACTTTTAAAATTTAATTGGTGTAGTATAGGTATTATATAAATTGAAACATATTTCAAAGTTGACAGGGATTTTGCCTTTTGCTCGAAAACGAATGTTGTTTGCGGTATTTTATCAATATATCTAAAGACTGGGCTAAATATAAAAACGATTTTTGTATTTTGAAATTTATGCTTATTTTAAATGTTTAAGAAATGACAGGTCATTAAATTTTCAAAAACCGCCATCTAGCAACGATGACTGACTATCACAAAAATTTTCTTTGTACCGCGGGACCAAAACCAAACTTAAAAGTATTTCTTTCAAGCAAATGTCCCCTTCTCCTCATGCTCTTTTTTGACCAATGCATCAAAAAGATTATAAATTGGTACAAAATTTACGGAGAGTTATAATAAAAATATTTTTGGTCACCCTAAATACACTAAAACACATTTTGTAATTGACCTGTCTATGCATGGCGCCATTTCTCGGCGAACTTTATGACTCAAAAATAATGTGTAGCGATTTCTCTTGACAGAAAGACTTAGAATAAGTCAGTGATATTCAACCTTTTTCTTTCGTGAACCCCTTACCCCTTGGACATTCAGTAAATATACAGGAGTGAATCAAACTTTACAGTATCCGTACACGATTGTTATGAAAAAACCAACCAGGCTATAATATACTTATCTATCAGGAACTGTCATTTCATTTTTAAAATTTGAAATATTAGTGTTTGTAAAAAAATGATGAATATTATTCAACTGAGATTTTTGGTAAAACGATACCATATACCGATTTTCAACACCCTTTTTTATGTAGAATTGTCCACGGAATCTAAAAATGAACCCCAAATAATTATTAGGTCGTCGGCGTAAAAGTTGCGGTAAAAAAACCGCTTTCCTACCCATTTCCTACGCCATTATAACCTACAAAAATTTGTAAATTTTACAGTCAATTATGCATACGTGTAAATGTTAACACCACACCAAATTTGAATCAATTTGTTATAAGCATACTCACCAAAGATTTCATAAATAATATGATTTTTAAAACCGACCAATACGGCCCTGTACAGTGAAAACGGTGAGACTTAGACCTTTGCTTTATAAGGCAATTCTGAATTATTTATTGAGTTCTATTTGTGGTTAAAGTTTGATTCACCCAAACTGAAACACCCTGTATATGAATTTAGGTTAAAGTTAGTAGAGGGTAGAGACGCATGATAGGTACTTGAAAAAGTACCGGTACTGAGGTATCGTATTGTATTGTTTAAAAAGTATCGGTACACAAAAAACCGTATATACATTACAACGATTCGGCATTTATTCAAAGAACTTTTATGTAACGTGTTTATCTATGCAATTTTTTTTAATAAATATAAAATACAATATAAATCTTGTACATACTGCTACTACTTTTTAAACAAAGCATATTATATAAAAAAAAAAACATAAAAACACCACAGAAATGAGATCCAAATCTCAAATCCAAAGTCAAAGGCTGTGCGGAAAGGGGCTACACTTGAAAAAACGCGGAAACAAAATATGGCATATAAAAAGGACAAATTAAATCGCAACAGATTTCTGACCTGCCTGCATACACTACATTTTAGTTTTTTTACCATAAAAAAATAGTATAGTCACACCATTAATACATCAAAGAGGGCGACACTCATAATTTCATACAACTGACTGTATCGAAATAACAAGTTTCACATATTTTAGCTATGTACCGATAGA
Organism: Anoplophora glabripennis; assembly: GCF_000390285.2. Classification (NCBI taxonomy): domain Eukaryota; kingdom Metazoa; phylum Arthropoda; class Insecta; order Coleoptera; family Cerambycidae; genus Anoplophora; species Anoplophora glabripennis. The sequence goes on from NW_019416653.1 coordinate 332,287, forward strand.
TTGCATGAAGGATTGCATGTTAGTATTTTGGAAAGTTGCTAGTAATAAATGAATTTTATCACAAGCTTTAAGGCTCAATCCGTTGCCGATAGGATACTTATTGCCAGAAAATGTACCGGATCATAATGTATCGTAAGCTGTAATACCGATAGAAACTATCGAGTATGGGAATGGAAAAATGGACAGTACCGTACATCTCTAGTAGAGGGCCAGGGATTAGGGTTAGATGTTAGGTAAATACCCATTGTTATTAAATTATTTATTTGTATGCCCAAGTGGCTACATTACATACAATAATACATTGGAATTCAGTTAGTTAATAGTAAATGAAAATTTTGCGTTTTCCTGTTAGTAGGTAGGTACATGGCTGAACATTATAATAAGGGTTCTGAATCAAGCTAGCCGCGGTTTTTATTTTTCAAACGAATGAATAAAAAAATCATAAAATTGTCGAATACTTAAAGCGAATTGTTTAATTATTAATTAACTTAATGTTTCGTCTCTATTCTAAGACATTCCTTTGCGTACCTACCCCTTAAGAAGTGCGCGTATCCCTGGTTGAATCCACTGGTGCAAGTTAAGAGATTAATTGAGAGTTGTAGATTTATTTTGCTGCGGTTGTAGTATTTTGATATTGTTTTTTAGGGAATGATATCTAGCCTCATACAAAAAACTTTCGAATGAGATTTGAGAAAGAAAAAAAATAAAATAGGGGTAGGGGTGGTCAACCTTTTGTTGTTGAAAATAATTACATATAACAGGGTGCGCCATTTAACACTCCCGCAGAAAGGGCAGAAACAAACCGTATTTTAACAAATGTTATTAAAAAATACATGCAGTCATAGGTGGTGCATGTCATTTTTTTAAAACAAAACATGACAGAGATGACACATATTAGTTTTCCAATAATTACAGTTTTATCAGCTTGCGTCTTTCAATTTAACTATATACTAGTTATAAGATTTTTACCATTGTACAATTTTTTTCTGCAGTTGATAATTTTTTATAATTTATTGTTAGTTATAGTTAGTATGTGGTGTGAATAAAGTCATTATAACAANAGTTAATGTTTCAAATGTTTAGTAAAACATCTCATTTGCAACGTTTCATTTACGTTTCGTGTTTAGTGGGACGTTTCAGGGAGCAAAAAAATTTTTAGTATCGCCACGCCATCTAACAGAAAGAGTTGAACTAACAGTTCTAACTACAATTTGAAGCTATACAAGAGACCTAACCCCAGTTTCCGCAACTAAAATAAATTTCTTCATTTCAGATATTGGCAGCGGGAGTGTTCAATGCCACGTACATCGTGTATATTTGAAAAATATTTTGTTTCTCAATCAACTGATAGATAAATGCGATTTAAATGTTCCATTTTCTAAGTTAGGGCCGAGGTTACAGCATTATGAAGTTTATAAAATTAATGTTAATATAAAATTAGAATGTAAATAATTGATTTTACAAAAAATAAAAAAGAGACGTCTGACTGCATTTATCAGTTGACATAGCCGCACGGTTTAAGGCGTCAGTACTTAAATCGATGTGTCGATCTGCCCGGGTTTCGAATCCCGCGGCCGGTAGACCGTAGATTAGCTATGCTTGTACGGAGGATTGGCACCCTCTGTACAGGTATGGTAGGGTGGAAGAATGTTGGCTTGGGTCAATGTGAGAGATTTACACCAGTTGGCATTTGACCACCCCTTAATTAATGAGGTTTTCCAGGTTTCCCTCATTCCTGCACTGAATGGTGGTTAGAGCGTACCAACATAAATCGTTCCTGGGCGCAAATGCGGCCTGCGTAATAATAATATGCCGCCTCCTCTCCCGCACAAGTCTCCGACTTCTGGGCTAATTCTCGTAGTTAGAATGAGGAGTAGAGATTTTATTATTAAAAATGCAGAGCCTTTATAAATGATTATTACAAGCCACGTGACCAGTAATTTTGTTTCCTTCAGGTTGGCAATTAAACTTCGGTAAAATTAAAAGTTATTGAAACAATAAGATCAAAATTCCATTAAAACATAACATTCTGTTTCATCGGCTGTAATTGGTGCAATTTTTCACAAAATTCTATTTAACCAATCAGCGATTACATTATCTCGAGCATAAACGTAATGATTTGTTAATGTTCATCGTAAACGAATCATTAACATTGATGGTGACTCTAAGATTTGGGGATTTTTGTTTCTAGTACCAGGCCTGTAATGTAGTTGGTTACATAAGCTGAGCAGTCAGGTAACTTGCAAATATTTACCGGTGCAACCCTTTTCGAGATCTCGTTGTCATTCACCCTTATATTAATTTTGCAAGTTTCAGTTGAAANTAATATGCCGCCTCCTCTCCCGCACAAGTCTCCGACTTCTGGGCTAATTCTCGTAGTTAGAATGAGGAGTAGAGATTTTATTATTAAAAATGCAGAGCCTTTATAAATGATGAATGAATTACAAGCCACGTGACCAGTAATTTTGTTTCCTTCAGGTTGGCAATTAAACTTCGGTACACAACATTCTGTTTCATCGGCTGTAATTGGTGCAATTTTTCACAAAATTCTATTTAACCAATCAGCGATCACATTATCTCGAGCATAGACGTAATGGTTTGTTCATGTTCATTGTAAACGAATCATTAACATTGATGGTGACTCCAAGATTTGGGGATTTTTGTTTCTAGTGCCAGGCCTGTAATGTAGTTGGTTACATAAGCTGAGCAGTCAGGTAACTTGCAAATATTTACCGGTGCAACCCTTTTCGAGATCTCGTTGTCATTCACCCTTATATTAATTTTGCAAGTTTCAGTTGAAATATTTTCAACAGAGTTCTCTGTGGACCACCCCTAACAATAAACGGTATAGATCCCATACTTCATCATAAGATTACGTTTACTTTTAATTTTTGCAATTTGTCAGTGGTTCCTGTAATATAAAAGAACACCCTTTCTTATTTGAAGATTCTGTACATAACTACATACGAATATAATATGATTTTCAATATTATCCGATTATGTCTCATTAAGTACTCAAATAATTGATACTGATTGCTGATTATTTAATGGTGACATGCTTCCTTAGATATTACCTTTAAAAAATTATTTAGGAACTGTTATTCAAATTTTCTTGTATATGTTTACTATTTAATGTTTTTTTTTTGTTATTTACTTTGGTGTTTCCTGCGTCTCATTATTATTGTTTCCAATTTGTTTTGTATTGCTTGTAATTTGCACTTATTTTAGACATATTTTTTTATTATTTATTTTACATCTCTTTTATCTGTTCACCTTGTGCACATGTATACGTGTTTACTAATTTTTTTTATGTTTTAAAAGTATTTCCTGCATATTGTTTCTATTTCGTTTTGTATTACTTATTGTAATTTGCACTGTTACAGTCCGTACAATATTTGATAGAATTCCATCAAGAAAAGAATAATCTAATAAAGTTCTGTTATCGAAACTACTGTAACAATTCACCGCGAAAGGGGCGTGCCCTGAAATTTTCCGTCAATGTCTTTCTACTTCGGGTGTCCAATGCAGATAATTCCAAGAAAGTGACGCAGGGGTCTTCTTGAAATTATATTTCAACAAATATCTTATGGACTGTAGACATTTATATTATTTATTTTAAATTTCTCTTTTGTGCTCACCTTATAAGTACTGTAGCATGTACATGTTTACTAATGTATTTTTTTTGTATCAAAAGTATTTTCTGCCTCTCAGTCTTTGTAATTTGCACTTATTATAGTCCATACAATATTTTTTAAGATTTTACATTTCTCATTTGTGCTCACCTTATACTGTAACATGTACACGTTTACTACTTAATGTATTTTTTTTGTATCAAAAGTATTTTCTGCATCTCATTCTTATTATTGTTTCCATTTTGTTTTGCATTACTTGTAATTTGCACTTATTACAATCCATACAATATTTGTTGAGATAGAATTCCAAGGAACGAATAAGCCAATAAAGTTCTGTCAGCGGAACTACTGTAACAATTTACCGCAGCAGGGTGCCTTGAAATTTTGTGCCAATGTATTTCTACTTCGGATGTCCAATGCGGTTAATTCCAAGAAAGTGATGCAGGGGATCTTCCTGAAATTCTATTTCAACAAATATCGTATGGACTGTAGATATTTTTATAGTTTATTTTACATTTCTCATTTGTGCTCACTTTATGCTGTAACATATAGGTGTTTAATATTTAATGTTTTTTTTTTTTTTTGTATTAAACATTCGCTGTATCTCGTTCTTATATTTGTTCTGTATTGCTGTATTTGCATTTATTATTTTTTATCTCAGTTTTCGCTTTTGTTCTCACCTTATCCTGCAATTATGATTCTATTCCGTTGGATATTTCAATAAAATAAACAATAATCAAAAAAGGAAAAGCAGCTTTTATAAAAAACTGATACAATTTTATTTTCTAACTTACAATAAAACATAAATAAAAAAGTTATTACCCTTACAGCTAAGTTTCTCATTAAATTAATATACACAGAACATATCTACAACGAAATTTCTTCAGGATCACTAAACGCTCCTATCCTCTTATGGACATCGATGGACCGTACCGCAAAGTAATACTTATTCTTATCAGCAAACTGAGTTAACGTGCACGCCATTGGCAGTGCCAGAGCCTTAACGTCGCCCACCTTCCGCCACATTTCCGTACTCGGAGGGGCGTTCGTTTCTTGGTAGGCAAACAGTTGGTAACTGGCAATCGCTTCGTAGACATCCAAATTGTAAGGCATCCTCCACTGAAGAATTATGCCAGTGTCTGTCTTCCTTATGCTTAAGTGAGGTTTGGGTAATAATGGCTTTAGAGAGGCGTTAATGGTTACAGGAGGGGGACTAGGTAAGGGGGCGGGATGTTTACGAGGGGCAGTGACAGTCTTTAGTTGAACGGTGTTCGAGGTCTTTGAAGGTAGAACTGATACAGCTGAACCATTTATTGTAGAAGCTGAAAACAAAAGGATATTCTCATACTTCTGATACGGACAAACATTCAGGTAAATCGAATTTGTTTGAGCCTTGTGGGTAGGATGCGCAGTGGCAAAGTAATGCAAACTATGGATATGTTACTACATCAAGTACATTCTACGGGGCTCAAGTGAAATTTGTTCAGTTCTAAATTGATTGAGAAATTAAAATGTGATTGAACAAATAGACTCGATGAAATGTCAATGATTTATTTAATTAGAGGAACAAATTTGTAGCGAGTTGGCTTGAAAACACATCAGGCAATGGTTAAAGAATTTTTTACTTTACTAAGAATTAAAAGCACCGATTTAGTTACTAAAATAGTGGCATGGAAATCATGCCTACTGGTACTAACCCTCTGTGCCTCCACCACTAGTTAATGTGTTTCTAAACCACTTAGTGAATTTTTACCTGCAATAATAAATAAACAACCTGCCCAAATTCTATGTCCCTAATTGTTAGAAACATTTATTTGTGAAAATCATAATTAATGTCCAATAATTTACCATTTGATTCTATTGCCAAAAATAAGAATATTTTTTCATATAAACATATATAAAAAATTCTTTTTTTTTTTAAATATTTTTACTGGTTGAACGAAGATTATGAATTTTGACACCATCAATGCTCATTAAAAGTTGATCATAAAATTTTTAAAACATTTTTGTCAGGAGCGTCTCAATTTGGGGGGGAGGGTCGTTGGCCAAAATCTACTCCTTTTATTTTGCTTATCGAAATTTTCAAATTCAGATGCCAATATATGATAGACCCTCATTTTCCTCTACCAAAAAAAGATATGCTTTATGTATACCATACATGTACCATTATGAATTTTGATATCTTCGTCATATCATTGTACATTGTAATAAACAAAGTGCTTAGAAAAGTTTGTTATAGGTGCTCATAATAAACTTTGCTAAGTACTTTTCACGCTGTTTATTACAATGTGATGACATCAAAATTTATAATGGTACATGTACCCATTTCAACTGCCTATTCAAGAAATTTTTTTTTTTAATTTTATCAAGATATATTGAAATGCTTAAATCCGTTCTTCTCGAAATAGCATTTTATCGAAAGAAATAAAGAGTACCTTTTTTTTGTAAAGGAAATGAAGGTCTATCATGCAATAGCATCTGAATTTGCAAATTGCGACAAACAAAAAAATAGTGGCAATTGTTAGCCGATGACCACTTCAATTGAGACACCCCTGACCAAAATTTTTGAAAAAATGATTTATTTTAACTTTTAATGAGTGTTCTTGGTGTCAAAATTCATAATTTTCCTGTAACCTGTTTCGGAAATATTAAAAAAAATTAATTTTTTGTGTACCCATTTAGAGGGCATAGCTTCCTTTCCTCGACCAATGTTTATATAAAAAAAATATTCCTATTTTTGGCAATAGAATCAAGTGGCAAATTATTGGACACTAGTTATGAGACACTTTGTACATATTTTTTATTTCATCACCCTGTATCTTAATAATGAAACATTCGACATCTTGTGCTCATACAAAACTTTTTGTCAAAAATTTGATGTTCTGCTACTTGCTGAGGTTTCTTCAGAACCTATGTTTAAGGAATAGAAATATAGAATAGTTTATGAATAACAACGTCAAGATTCCAGGCTCCAATGATGTAGACACTCTTTGGCAAAATTTAAGAGAAGAAATTAAAGAAGCTGTGGAACATAATAGAACAAATAAAGGAAGTGCAAAATGGTTTAATAGAGAATGTGAAGAATTAGAAAAAAAGATGGTAACTAGGTTAGTGATGTTAAGAAATGGAATGGTTGAGTCAANCCTATGTTTAAGGAATAGAAATATAGAATAGTTTATGTATAACAATGTCAAGATTCCAGGCTCCAATGATGTAGACACTCTTTGGCAAAATTTAAGAGAAGAAATGAAAGAAGCTGTGGAACATAATAGAACGAATAAAGGAAGTGCAAAATGGTTTAATAGAGAATGTGAACAATTAGAAAAAAAGATGGTAACTAAGGTTAGTGATGTTAAGAAATGGAATGGTTGAGTCAAAAAGAGCATATAAGAAGCAACGAGATAAGTTTAAAAAACAGCTGCGAGGAAAAAGGAACTTATACAGCAGAACTACTAGAGGAAATCGAAGTAAATTATAAAAATAAGGAAATAAAAAGATTATATCAGGGAATAAAGCACAAAAGAGAAGGATCTGAACCAAAACCAGGACATTTGCAAGCCAATAAAGAGGAGTTAATAGCAGACGAGTATGCCATATTGAAACACTGGGAAGAACATTTCCAAAATTTATTGAATGGAGATGAAGACAAGAACTGAGAAGGAGAAGTAAATAGGGAAGTTCAGAGAAGCAACACACAGGAACAAGGACTAAAGTAAAGGACATTATGCATAAATTGAAAAACAACAAAAGTACTGAAGAAAATCAAATAGCAGCAGAATGGTTTAAACATGGCGAAGAAGAATTGGCCAAATGGATTCATAAATTATTGCAACAACTTTGGATACAGGGGGAAAATGCTAAAGAACTAGAATGAAGCTATACTCCAACTACTTTACAAGAAAGGTGATAAAATGCAATGCTCTAGTTACCGTGGAATAACCCTGTTAAATGTTGCTTATAAAATTCTGCCTTCGCATATAAAGAAAAAATTAAGAGAAGTAATGGAAAAAGAAATAGAAGGAATATCAGTGCAGATTTAGAAAAACAAGACAGTGGCAGACCAAATTTTTGCAATTGGGGAAATCGATGTAGAGAATTATGAATGTAAAAGAGAGCCACATTAGAGAGCCAAGAGAGCAAATAATTAGAGCCAATTAAAAGGAAACAGCTGCATAAGCATTAGAAGATTTGGGAGTGAACGATAAACTCGTTAAAATGATTCAATTTACTCTAAAACTGTTACTTATTGTGCCATACTGTGTGACAGAAGCAGAATAAACTAAAAAAAGGATAACGCCAACTTTTTTTGAAAGGGTGTTTATAAAATGATCAATCAAAACATATTATATTTGAAATATGCAAATTATCATCAATAAAGAAAAAAGAGGAATTTCAATTTTTTTGTTTGTTAATTTTGTCTTTTTTATTCATTGTTTTCATTGGCTCATTATATAGGTACAGGACGTATGAATAAGTCCCATAATTTAAACCATGTATTTATCAAAAGCAATAACTTTAATGTAAAAAATTTGAAAATTCACATTTTTATCTGGTATTTTGTATCCATTAAAGTAATGCCAATGAGCTGCCTAAGATTAAAGAAACAACCAAGATACAAATGTTTTATGGAATGCTTTTAAAATTTTTTGCTAGCATTGATTTGTGCTTAAGTGTTTCGACTTGTTCAAGTGGCAGGCAACAAAAATTTTAAAAGTAAAATTATGTTAATTTAAAAACAGGTTAAAAATATTTGTCAGTAATTTGGAAGTGTTAAGAGATATTCCTGATCAATTTATAAAATTAGTATTTTGTAACTATTCAATGACTATATTAACAGTATAAAAATGTTTTCCACAGTTAGTGACAAGACTGACTAGAACATACCCAGGAATATTTATGAAATAAAATCTTTTCCACTCACACCCTGAAAGAGGTTTGTACTGCTCTAATTAATAAGAGAGTGACGTACTGTAGTAATCTGTAGTTTAATCAGAAATGATTGAAAGACTTACTCAAAACTCCGTTGGTGGGCTGGAAGTTCAGAAGCACAGCTTTTTGGGTTCCGCCAGCTGTCGACGTAACAACTGAACCTGGCTGGACGACGTACATAAACTGAGTCGTACCGGAACTAGAGGTCACTACGCTGGCAGGTATCGTTATGCTACCGTTTTTGACTTGTGTCGGGGTCAATCTAACTCCCTGGGGCAAAGTAGTGACGGTTCTCGTCGGAGTTCCCACTTTTGCGCCATTAGTCTTTACTTGACCGACAGCAACGGTTTTGTTCTGATTAGAATTTAACATTTTATTAGGAACTGTTTTGGCAGGAATTATATTTATAGTTTTTCCTTGAGATAATGGAATTGTTTTATTGAGGATCTTTACCGAGTTTCCTACACCTTTGGAAGCTCTATCGTCCTCATCTGTTAAATCGATAACGCTGGCGTTTGCGGGCCTCTGAGGTTCTGCCGCTTTGGATCGAACTGGGGTGCGTTTTGCAACGTTATTGACAGGAGTTACCGAACGATTTTGGAGAGCCTGCGATAATAACGGGGCTGAGGTTGGTGCTTTACGAGGAGATGCCGCCACCTAAAACAAATTTCAAATAATTAAACACTGCAGGTTCAACGTAATGAAGAAATGTGTATAATACCACAAAATGATTAAAGATATACATACTTGTCTGACAACGGGAGCATTTGCAGGAGTGATTGTTCTAGGACGAGCTGCAGTATTATTAGCAGTAGGCGTTCTTGGTGTAGTAGGTATTGGAACTTTTCTTCTATTATTAGTTTCAGTCGAAGAATTCAGTTTGACTTGCAAACCAACTGATCTTGTAATTTTTAAAGGGACAAGAGGTTTCTTAGGGCCGTTTTGTGCGCGAAGTTCGTTCATAAGTTTTTTATTTACAATGTCTAAATCTCTCGTTTGCTTTGTCAGTTGCTGCAAGTCTTTCCGTAAATTTTCTATGATTTGTTCCTGCTTCTTTATAGTTTGGTGTAGTTCACCAACATCGGTTTTATGCATAATAGCTTCACAAATTTTCTGTAAACAAAACTGTTCCAGATCCGATCTTGTTAATTTGTTTTCTAATTTTTTATTTTGCATATATTTTTCGAAATTTATTAGTGTTTTTACTTTATCATTTTTACGAAATGAAATTTTATCCTCTGTTTTAGATCGTTCTGTTAATTTAATTTTTTTATTGGGGATCTCTGTAATGTCCGTTTCACTTAACGATCTTTTAGTACTAGGTTTTGTTGAGTTTTCCTCGGTTGAATCTGAAAATTGATTATTCGATATTATATCACATCCAAATAATCAAAAATTTGAATAAAAAAAGGAGTTACTTAACAAATAGGTACATAACAAAATATCTATTTTTTAAATTTTACGAATATCATAAATTACCTCTAAATGTCATATTATTTATTTTCTATTATAACAAAGACTAAAGAAGTATCTACATAATACTAAAATACCTAACTGCAAAATTATACCTAATCAGATTGAAACTATGATCTAGATTTGACAAAATGATCATCTCTAGTTTCCAGTTACTCTTACATGACATAACCTCTCTTTACAGCTAGACAATCTGTCAAATAATGGAATAAGTTCTAGCAGTTAAGAAGTATTATAAATGAACTTGACAAAAAGGTAACCTAGTTATAATAATCCACTAAAAGTATTCATTAATTGTAAGTACTTATATTTGTATTTGTAATCAGTTTTTAATAAAAATTTAAGACAGCACAAAATAACCTAATGTCGTATCATAAATATTTATTTACTAAAATTTTTTTGTTTAAAAGTGAACAATTTGCTATCAGTAATAAGTATAACTAGGTATTAATTAAACTCACCCTTTATATTTTGCACAAATTTTTCAACTGATTGTCCCATATTAAAAAAAAGCAAATACCTACACCTAGGTAGTCATTGTGAATTAAATTTAAACATATTGTCTTAAAGTCAACTAGATTTTTGATAAAATGTTCAGAAGAATAATTATACCTAGTGTTACAAAAAAGATATACTTAAGTGTTTTAAGAAATATTAAATTTTATAAATACGAAATGTTTTAAAAAATCACCAATAGGATATTAAAGTAGGTAGGTATTATTTTAGATTTATTTACCTTCATTTCCCTCAGCTTCTGTATTATTACTAATTTCTTCAGTCCCATTTTTTTCACTACTTAATTCAATGTCATTAATATCACTTTTTTGTTTTAACACACTATTACTAGAATCATTTTCAGAATCTCTTGTTTCACTGCTTTTATTCTCACTATCACTTATATTTCCATCAATAGCACTATCTTGATCGCATAATAAATTACTACTTCCATCCTCAAAATCCATATTATCTTCTTTGTCGTTAGCAAGCAAAGTATCGTCTTGGTCCATTTCACTTTCATCGAGGTCATTTTCGGCCTTATCACTCCCTTCATCTTGATCATCATTATCATTATCTGATTTTTCACTGGTGTGAGCATCATTAGCATTCTCCGCAATAGCTGAAGCATTATCTTCATCCGCATCTCGAATAATGGAAATATCCAATAAATCTTCACATTCAAGATTTTGGCTTTTGCTGGAATCATTTGAGTTTTCACATTTTTCTGGTTCAACATTGCTCTGCAAATTACCACTGTCTGCTGCAGTGGTATCCCCTGGTTCCCCATGTTCTGCAGTAGACTTTTGAGATTGTTTTTCTATATCTTTGTCACTACTTTTTTGATCTTCAGTCAGATTATCAGTTATATTTGAAGCACTACTTTTATTAGAATCCTCACATACAATATCATCTTTAGGAGGAATTTCATTTGAAACATCAACAACTTCTAGAGGATTACCATCATTAGTACCTTCCTCTGCTTTACTATCTACTTCCATAGCTTCTTCACAACTATCGATTTGTGAACTAGCGTCATCATTACTACTTTTAAATTCTGTTTTATTCAATTCATTGTTTGGTGTATCGATTTTTGAATTGGTTTCAATACATTTTTCAAGTTCATTTTTTTCTTGTTTTTCTTCACTCACTGCTTCTGAATTAACCATTTCTTGGACAGTTGTATTTACTTCAGAAAGTTCAGTCTCATTAGAATTATTTGTTGTTGCATTAGTCTCAACATTGGTCTCAGCCATGGCCTCAGCATTAGTCTCAGCCTCAGTGCTGGTATTAGTGATTTTATCATCAGATATTTTTTTATCAACTAACTGTTCATCTATGTCCATTCCATTAGTGTCATTTTCTTCTGTAGCTTCTTTCTTTTCACTGGTGTCTTTTGCAACTCTCCCATCAATTATCTCAGTGCCCTCATTAACGTTTTTCTCATCTTCTAAAACTGCATCTATATTTTTAATAATGTCAGTACTTTCCTCATTTGCTTTATCATCATTTATTTTTTCATTAGTTTTATTTTCATGTTCATCTGACACAGAGTTGAAATTGTGTTCATCAACTTTCAATATTTCTGAAATAGTAGCTCTAATATCACTTATATCATCCATATTTAATTCTTGTTTATCCACAGGAGAAGCATTTTTGATTTCACTATCACAATCCATATTTTTGTTAATAGGTTTGTCTAGTTTTTTTTCAAATAAATTATCAATTTCATTTAATATACTCTCCTCCAGTTTTGGATCTATATCTGGAGTACCATTCGTTTCAAATTTGTTTAAAATTTCATCCTCCGTTTCACCATTATGTAGATCTTTACCGGAGTCACTTATCAGTACTTCCTTAGCTGAAAATTTAATTAATTAATATCATATGTGCGACACAAAATATACGCTTACTGTTGCTATCTAGATCATCATCACAGTCTAACATTGGAAGATGAAAACTCTCTTCATCAGAATCTTTTTCTTCTTCTTGAGAAGGTTTAAAAGTATCATCATATAAAGTTTTTGAGATACTTGGAAGTCCCGATGACTGGGTCTCGCACTGTTCAACAGCGGCCATGTCTGTAACAAAAATAAAATAAGAGTTAGGTACATTTAGATACTGCCATATTTCTAAATGTACATACATTTTATATCAATTTAATTTAGAAAAAAAAGTTTTCTAGAAATAAAAAATATAGATGTCTACATCTGCAGAAAAAGTTACAATATCTTTTTGAAGTATATAAATGTATATTTGAAATAATATACTCGCATTTAAGTATTTCAATTCAAATATTTATAAAAAAATTCTACAATATTAACGAACATAACCTAGACCTTGTATTTATTTAGTTTCTAAAATTTTAGCAATCACAGGCATTTATGCCAAAGTGTAAATAAATGGGACAAAATGTACGCATGTATGATATAAATATACTTATTTACATAATATGTGAATTGTACATGTAACATAACCTTAAACGCAGTTTCGATTACTTATACAACACACCCCGTATAGCTAAGTATAATAAGTGAAACATACTAGGTATTGCGGAATTTGTGAATGAATATACTCTGCAGTCAAAACATAAATAAAACGAAAAGATGAACGTCCGAATTCTATTATGTGCCCCCGGCAAGATGACGCACTTGTAACAACTGCAGGGTAGAGCAAAATAAACTGGTTCCTTTACTAACGCCAACGCCGAACGGGAAGCAAGGAATCCAATATTGCTGTTACAACACACACTGGAAAGGTGCGCAGGCGCACTACGTAATGCGTCCTCCAATTCAATTCCCCCATTGTTCCTTCCAACAGAGAATAGGTGATAGAAGCAAACCCAACCTTCACCTTACTGAAATAAAAGATCAGGTTTTTCCAGGATTTTCTTCTCTTAGTAATCGCTTGGGATATGTTAGTAGCTTGAGATAGCTACATTTTAATTAACCCACAACTTTTTTTTAGTTCTGCACATATTGCTCTAGCAAATATTGTTTTAATCCTTCAATTTTTCAAGAGTATAAATAAATATCAAGCACCAGAAATGTACCTAAATATGGAGGTACTAGGTAAAAGTATTTTGTTAGAATCACTGTAGTATGTCCTTAGTCAAAGCAGTCGAAGCATCACGTGTCACTTTGAATTTAAGCTAGGGCCGTTCGAGGTCAAACAAGCGCATGAAATTCCTTTTAGATTAACTGTACATAGACTTGACTTGCTTTTGCTGCTGACACGTCATTATCTAGCCCTGTTGTATGGATTGTGTTTATTCTATTCGTTCTTCCAGTTGATTTTAAATTTACAATAGCCATACCATAAAGTTCCTAAACCTAATAAAGTACATAAGCTACGGTACCTACCTAGATGCCTAATTAATTATCCGAATAAACACTGTTTATTGTTTTTTTTATTATTTTATACCTATTTTAGTTAAATTCATTTTTTTATTGTTCTTTTTTTATTTTATATCTATTTTAGTGCAATGCAATTGCCTCACCTTGCAACTTCTAATCCACTACAACATGAGTAATTATTTATCATAGGTAGGTATTTCCAGAAGTTTTAAAAGGTGTTATTAACTCTTTTTTAATAGCTTTGATATTTTAGCGTTCAATCTGTTGAAATCATTGTTAGCAACCAGTAAAAAGCTGCTAGCAAATAAAAATGTAACAATGATTTTTCACGAATCTGCAGATATTTTTGTTATAGTTTTCGTATATAATTAAATTTATTTATGTAGTAGGTGACGATGATCTCATCATCAAAAGGTCATCAAAATGACAAGGTTGTGCTCCTTTCTGTGTACTTATCATTCAACAGCAATACTAATATGTATTAAAATATAATGATCTGGACCTAGATAACACACACAGTACGCAAGCCGTAAGAAAACAAAGTAAATTATGAGTTTTGTAGCGGCAGAAAATCTAAAATCAAGCAAATGTCAAAGTGGACTAGCAGTTCAGTTTCTCATTCTGAGAAACTTAACAATATTTTGTGGTATCTCATTGGGCAAAAAAAATTAAGTAGTGAAAAAGATAAAATCAAGCAAAAATAAACGTGAAAATCAAAACAGAATAATATTACAAACTTTCAGTGTCTTAACATTGATATTTTGGAGCATTATTCAGTTTTTTATTCTAAGGAAGTGTTTCAATAACGTTTTGTTTTATCTCTTATAGAAATGACACTTTGCTGATAGCAGTTTTTGTTTCAGAAACAAGCAGGGGTGAATACCAGAAGGCATTTTTTTGTTTATTACAAGGGACATATGTTTGGGAATACGCTGCATACTGTTAGGAAAGGTTCCTGACAAAAACTTCCAAAATATAGATAAAGGACACCATGGATTAAGATCTCCATGCTAATCACTAAACGCAGAAATTGTAACGACAATTGCTTGAATTGCAACGAGAACTATTTCTGAAACGCGGGAATTTTGAAATAATTCAAGTAACAATGATTTATTAAAAGTTAATTGAATAACGTTCTCTTTGTTTATAGTAAAGAAACACATTTTTCCCAGTATTTAATAGAAATTTAATTTTATTAACTTTAAGAATAGAATTTGAGTAGGCAGATGCATTATCTAATTCGATACGTATAATACGTCTTTATAGATATACAGACATAAAGACCTGACATAGACAAAGTAAAAATAGAGATTGCTAGTTAGTTGTAATAATACCTATAATTAACTGCCATAAAAGTACTTTAAGAAATATACTGTGTACCTCAGAATGGACGTAATTAACAAAAAAAACAAGTAAGACTCAACCCCGAATACCATCCACAAATTAAAAAAAAATTAGCCCATTTGTTCACACTTCTGGTTACATCTATTATTAATTATTTAATTTTATAATTTAATATATTTAATAAATAATTAGATATGCCGCAACATAACCGCAACATAAGATCAATAACTAAAAAAATACTTGTGTGTAAATAAAATTTTGCAGTACTCTTAATACGGGATTTGATCAAACAGTAACGGGAATTGTAAATTTTCTCATAAAGTATTTATCTAATTCTCAATTTTTATCCCAACCCCTTCAAAATAGCCCCCTTGTGATATTATACACTTATGTCAACTTAGTTTCTAGTTTGAGAAACACTGGTGTAACCCCTCTGCCGTTATCGTTTTGAGCATGGTTTGCAATTGTTGATAAACGTCCTTTGAGTATCCTTTTGAGTTTGAGAAATAGGAAAAAGTCACAGGAGTCATGTCCGGAGAATAGGGTGGTAGCGGCATCACAACGGTGTTGTGTTTCGCTAAGAACTGTTGGAAAAACAAAGCGGTATGCGCTGGTGCATTCTTGTCGCTTTCTCTTGACTGCCTCGCGCAAATTGCTAACTGTAAAAATTGGTGATGAATTATTCCATTGTAGTCGAAGAAATCAATTAGAAGGGCCTTCACATTTGGTTAAATCTCGCCTCACCTTCGATGTCTTTTTGGCCTTGCTGAAAACTTTGTACCATTGTTAAACTCGTGATCGTGACATAGTATCGTCGCCAAAGGCCTTCTTTAAAATTCTGAACGCTTCCCTGCACTAATTCTAATTTTAACACAAAACGATTCGACATTTCGCCACACAAAAAATTATCAAAATCACTGATTGTGAGGTAGGTCTAAATCATTCGCTCACCAAACACAACCTCAGGCAGTTGCCTCAAAATTGACAGGAACAAGATACAACACGCGCAATATGAAAATTCCCGTTATTTTTTTATGAAACCTCGTATTCATTTACATGGCTTAAACAAAAAAAATCATGTCTTTGCCGAACTAAAACCTAAGGGTAACTGTACACTCTCCTAAACATTAATGTCCGCAAAATGTCACGTTTCTAGACTAGGCCGGTAACATAGAAACACTGATTATGGTTCGTTCTTAGTTTGTATTTATGCAGAAAATTAATATCACAATATTTTTAATCAAGTGATTCGATACCTTTTGTTGCAACAAAAATGAATACCGTTTGTCCTATACTTAAAATAATCGCCAGTAAAGGAATGTTCTCATCATTAGTAGGTTTCTTCAACAGGATGTTGATTTGAACCATTTCAGGCGATAATCTCCGAGTTTTATGTGATGACATCATTGTAGAGTTGATAAACATGCAATATTCTCTTCCAAAATTAGTTTGATGACTTTCTTTTTCTACTGTAACGATTCCTCTAGTGTATAACTTTCAACAGACGATGGGCGCCATACACCAAGTCTTTAAAGTTATCAATTCGATTCCATCACCACCATAAACAACAATTATTACAGCAGATGTCCATCTAAAGAAATGTCCATAATAGGTAGTTGACGATTGTGCAGTTTTGTTTTTTAATTCTGGAACAGTTGTAGGTGTGGAACATGTTATACTCTGGATATGGTCTCGATTTAAAAAAAAATACCAGTATATTCCCGATATAAATTTCCACTATCACAATGTGCAATCACAGAACATACCCGCTTGTGGTTGTCTTTGTGTCGACAAAGGTAATAGGAATGAGTTACTGATGTCTATTATCTTCTGAAGCGCTAGAGTTGCTTTAAGTATGGGATATTTCGACCATAGGGACGATGCTTCCTCAGTCTGTAACATTTTATGTAAATACGTCAATATTACATTCTCTATCGGTAGAGTTGTTTCAAAATCTTATGAGCTTTGACCTTCATATGCGCAGAAACATAATTCCGACAGTCGCCTAAATTATTCTACGTCCTAAAAACATTACATCTATTATTCACAGTATATCTCGAGCTCTCGTAGCGTAAACAAGCCTTTGATCCGATTACAAATATCATAATAAAATGATCTATTCTTTATTTTAATTTAAGCAATAAAAATATATAATGAACGTTCGCCAGTTGACTTTATTGATGCCCAAGAGCCTTAGTTCTTTTCTGGTAGTAATGAGGCATGTGGTTTAATTCTCAGTCAATGTTTTCACAACGTGCTTATTAGAAGAATTATGCGGGTACGCCACGGCTTTCGCGCGTTTCGCGGCTCATGAGATATTGAAACTACTCTACATCAACTCCATTTTTCATGTCCCAACCATTAAACACTGTATATTCCTTGAAACATTTTTCACTTGATATTTGGAAATAAATTCAATTTGATTTTATTCGTTCTTTCTGAAATAGATTCGGTATTCATTTTGTAACTTACAAAAAACATAACAGATTTACACGATTTGGGTAAATTTAACGTAGTCAAGTTGTCAATAAACAAGCCCCTGGAAACGTGGCACAAAACTAAAAATATCAGACTGTCTGAATTATTTGTCGAAATTTGTCATCCTAATAAAATTTACATTTCTGCAATTTGTGGGAAAAATAAGTAGGTAGGTATGTTAAAGTAAGCAAAAATTTTTTGACTTGAATAATTTGCTCACGTTTTATATAAATATTTCTATATTTATCAAAAAATGTAACCTTTAGTATATACTATATTAGATTTATGGAATATATTATATGCTTGATGCTCATTTATTTCACACATGTCACTACTGTCACAAAAGCTTCAAATTGAAATGATTTAAATTTAATCAAAGTATGATCAGTAAGTAAGTGTTACGCACAAAGCCTGCTTCCTCTATACTTTTTTCTTTGTGCTTTAGGATATGTCAAACTGTTTAATAAACGTGCTTACGCCACCTGGTGACGTCACTAAGAAACAAGACTGACGAAATCATGGTATATATTGGCATAAATATGCAAGGTTTTGTAGTTTTTCTAATAATCCAGCCTAAACATTGCAGCCTAAACATCTTCAGAAACGAAAGCCTGTAGTTCCTTGCTGACGTCATCGCAGACAGGACGCAATTCAGCCGGCTGACGACCACACCATGCTATATCCACGTCACATTAAAAATAAAGGAATACATAATGCCCCTTCTGTACCAGGATATGCCACAAATCATTTCTTACGGTTCAATTCTAGTATCGTCACTTTTGTTAGGTAGAAAAAGTTTAGAACTAAACGCTGAAAAACTATTTTTAACCTTTTCCCTTATATTGCGTATCTATTTACTTAAGGAACCCTCTTTGTTTTCGAACGAATACATTATACAATAAAATTATTCTATATTTTAAACGGGATAAAACTTTTAAAACTGAACGGATCTCAGATGTCAAAATAATCTAAATGTATATACCTACCTGTATATCCTGTATTATTCTTCGATTGTGCTTCTGTCACTCATTTCCATGTCAGGTACAACAAAACTGATTAATTATAATTATTTAACAAGTGAGAATACTAAAATATCGACGAAAATATGACAACACCTTCTAACGCACTTCAATAAGTAACGTTTACTTACGAAATGTCAAAACGCAAAACAAAAACGCGTATATAAGTAGATTTTTAATTGTTGTAAATACACGTGTAACTTGATATATAGTATATCAATATTTCAACCAACCATTCCTGAGATCAGAACAAGACGATTGACTTACTTATATACGAAAATTAACCTACTAAGATATAACCCGCTGAACCTAGTATTACGAAACATTTCTTACTTTAAATTGTAGGATTGTTTTAGGTAGAGACTTCTTATTGGGATGTCTGTCTATTCTAGTTTAATATATTACTTGAGTAAGAAAATAAAATACTTTTTTTGAAGTCTCTATCCTCTTGGTCACCTTACTACTTCTTGTTGCGTACGCCAATGACTATCTAATTTACATTTTCTCCATATCCTACGGATTGTGAGTAAAACATATATCTTCGGTACGATGTTGAAACTAAGTGGTGTTCCAAGGGTATAAAAAACATCGAAGCCAATATCTAAAACATTTTAGAATCTATATTTATATTTACTTTTTTATTTTTATGCACTGAATTGGCCCTTCAAACGTGAAAACTAAATTCTCTAAAACCTCGGATTTTTTGTGCATTCAATACTGAGAGTATACATTTTAATAAGAGTTATTAAGGAATATCAAAATTTTAACCAATTTCTTAGTGTACGTATAAAGAAGTTATGCAATGATTAAAACGGTGAAGATCCTAAAAAAAAATAACACCATCAAATAGGAACTCTAAATAAAACAGTTCTAGGATTAACATAAACTGTTTATGCAACCCTGTTCAGAGGGCTATACCTAACTCAGTAGGCGTATATCCCAGGAGTCTGCCTTGGCACGTTGTCCCAACCCTTTTGGGGCACTCAGCTTTTTCGGTGTTCATCAGATTTCTCTAGGAAGCTCACAAAATATTATTACAGTTCAAAGTACGTGATATCAAAGATTTCTGTACTCGCAAGCTGGAGTGGATTATTTTAAACAACGCAAGTGTCAAAAAATGATGCGGATTAAAGAATTTATAGTGAAATGACGTTTGAAACAAAATATCATCTAATTCATCTTCCCATAATTTAATATTTTAACGATGGAAAGTCTCCACCGAGATCACATATCTATTATGTTGCCCTCTTCAATATAAATAAAAAATTTACCTATTTCCTCAATTTTTTGCTGTACTGTGCCTTCATTGGGAACACACATTGTAAAGTACCGAAATTCCAAATAGGCCAGCAATGTTGTTGCCTCACTACTGCTCAATTGTCTCTTTTATAGAAGTCCATTTTATAAGTCCACTGAATAGTCATTACTTGTAATTGTGTTTTCGGCTAAAACTTATTCGGCACTAACACTGTACTTTAATTAATATTTATAATGACTATCATACTGACCGTATATGTTAAAGAAAACTCGAGATTTCTAAATCGAAAACTTTTGAAACGGAATTTTATCATATTATCTCAATATCGTTGTAGTAACCTACTTAAGATCTAATAAAACCTTGTGGGTAATGATGCAAATAGCATTTAGGTTGCTAAATAATGCGTCATTTCAACGAAAATGTATTGAACTTGAAAATTCTTTTTAAAGAGAAAAAAATATCTTGAATAATATTTTTACCACAACTTAAACTTCTTGTAAATTATGATACAAGAAAGTTATACAGACTTAGAAATTGCTGTAAGGAAGATGCTCAGCCGTAATAGACTTTTTTAGTAGTGACGTCACATACCAAATAACAGGCAAATAATAGGCAACCCCGTAGTACACATTGTCATCAAGAATTTCTCAGCATTTTTACTAAATCGATTTTCGACCTTATGGATGTTGGACATAAGTGCCAAAAAAATGTTTTTAGGAGAAATATTGACATACCTACCATAGAATATATGTACCAGTATTTAAATAACTTTTCTGATGAAGTCTATTCAAATATAAAAGTAGGAATGATATTTAAAATACTAGGGACGAACTATATAATATAAAAATAAATGACGTTGAAGATAAAGGTGCATTTATAATAACAAATCAAAGAAATGAGAACGAGAATTATTTGGAATTTTATAAAAAATATCTAGCACCACGACCAAAACACATTCTGCATAGTGTTATTAGAAAATGTGCAGCAACTATACCATCACCAGAAGAGAACGTTGAATCTTTTCCTTAAGGAGGTATAGCGGGGTCCGAGGGAAGTGAGGATCTTAGGGGGGTCCTATGCTTTTCTTATGGGACTAAAACCCGCTACCAACTTGAAAAATTCTATTGAAATTATTTGCGATAAACATTATCTATATAGCAAAGAAATCTATTCAATATGCACATAACATACATATTGAAAATTAACAACATAAAAATATCATATTTAAGTAGTTTTAAACTATATTTAAAGAACGCTTAAACACTATGTAGATGTGACAACAGCGCTAATAATCGAGTGCAGTTGTACACACTGCGAACCTACAGACCTCGGACATCGGAGATATTGCACGTCAAATTCGGGTAAAGATGCGTACGCGTTTAAAAATGTGTGTAAACTATGTAAAATATAATTATGATATGTAGCAAATATATCGTATTATCCTCGCGAAGATTTGTATCCTTTATTTAAAATCCGTAAATCATATGCACTGGTAAAACAACGAGAAAATAATTATAATTTAGTTCTAAAGAAATGAAATGACACTCGCGCCCATCTCTCGTCCAATAAGTCAAAGAAAATGTTGAATGCAATTTTGAAGGTTCTGTGATAGAAATTACATTATTACTCACTGCTCGCGTTTTTCATCTCTATTTTAGTAATGTTACAAAAGTTTTGCAACTATAACTAATTTTTTAGATATAAAGTTTGCTGAGAAATATTTATGTTCCTTTGTTAGGTAGGTACTCTGTACAAATGCTTTTTTCTCAAGTACCTATTACTAATTATATTAAGCAAGTAAAGAAAACTTTATGTAACCCTTAAATATTGCTGGGTGCGGATTGCGAAGTTTTTATAAATCATTAAATATATTTAAAATTTATCAACTGTATTTTTTATTCCAATAAATATATCACAGCTTCCTAGCCTTTTTTAATTAATTTAGTTTTTTAAAAACATTACAAAAAATAATCTGTTGTGGACAATTTATTGTTGATAACAATGTACATGGGATTTAGGAGACACGTATATGTTTGAAATCAATTTCGTTTTTATCAAGTCTTTCAAATATATTCCCTCCTTGCTGTCAGCTGATTGCGACGTTGCCACATTAATCCTCAAGTCAGACAGAAATGCAATTATTGGTTTCTGTTTCTAATTAATACAAATAAGATAATACTGTATACTATCTATGGAAAAGTTTTGTTTCACAATGTCTACAATTTTTTTCTCAGTTATGGGCAAAAAGAGCGCACCGTCCATCTTCGCCACATAAATAACCTATGTTAAAATGAACAACTTTCAACAACAATATCTCAAAATCTATATTTAAAAAAAAATTCAAAAAAATATGACGCACAGAGGGAGCACTGGGTAATACGCTATATAAATTTCAAGTACATCTGTGTATTTTAGTAAACCCGATATACCTCCTTAATAGACTAATTTTTAAAATTTTACATTTATTAGATTACTTACCGCCTCCTGATCAATAAGTAAGCACTTATCGATCGCTAATTTCTAAACGTCACATTCAGTAAAGGTGTCAAAACCTGAGCGAGCAAAAAAATCAATTACTAATTGATTTACGCTTTAAAATGTCAGTTTCTAGGGAGAATGCATGGCAATGGAATAAACAACTATTGTTTTATTCTGCTCTGCCAGTCCGGCTTTGCGTAGCCTTGTCTGTTATGCACAAAGTAAAAGTAGAAATGCGCTAAAACGGATTTGAAGAAGAAAAACTTTGAGAAGAGGAAAAAGGCGCATTAGAGACTGCAGGGAAGCTATTGCCCCAAAAATCGCGACTGGTATACAAAAAAGAATTTACTCGTATGCGCTTTCAAAAGTGGAAAAGCGCAAACAATATCAATGGTATGGGTGAAAAGGTACTTCTACCATACTTTTTGGAGAAGTCAATGAAAGTAAAGCTATGATGGTCTCCATTATTCGATGCTAAAGTCGCTGCCGATAAACTGTGACATTTAAAATAATACGGTTCACGAGTACACTTCATCAAATAACGTTTAGTAATATTTTCCGATAAACAAAACCCGATTATATTGCTAACTAAAATTAAGTTATGGTTACAACAAACCATAAAAAAAATCAGGACTTGGAACCAGATGTTTCAGACAACGACTATATGTATATAAAGGCGAAATTTTTATCAATATTTTTTTCAACAATTTTGGTAATTCTGATTTTACATTACACGTTGGTGCAATAATTGGTTTGTGTGGATCCAATGAGTTCTATACCAGTTAGAAACTATGTTGATGCTCGAAAATCGGCCACTATCTTTTTTTTTATTGACATCAAAACTAATAGTCGTTTTGTAAAACCGACAAAAAAATGTGAACTGAATGTTTTGTCAGAAAATACGTCGCTTCGAGTCCTAAAAACGTGCCGCACCAGAAGTTCTTTATCAACAATCGACTGAAAAAGTGTACGATTTTTTTAATTGACGCCATTTCAGAAATGTATACCGGCCAATGTTTCCGCCGGTCTGCAATCACAATGCTGGTGCTGACCTTATAACAATCAAGATACAAGGAGATGGAAGTCATTTTCTGAGACCGAAGTTTATATAGAAGATAATTTTAATTTCGATAGTAAAGGGAGCTTTGTCAAGTTGGTCACACTTCTTTTACTATTCGTAGGAAAAATCCTTTTAAAGTACATGTCACAAATGAAATATCCTTCAAATCGAAAATCAAAGACCACCTGGAAGGGAATGTTCAGGGTGATCCAAAACTGATGGTCGGTCGTCATTACATGAAACCGAAAAGAGCAAATAGGAAACCGCAAGAGAAGATCTTTATGAGATGGTGAAAAAAATCGATTTAAAATTCTATTTTGGTAAGTTTACCTAAGGACAGAGATGTCATCAAAATTATTTTTCCTAATTTCACAGATATTTTTCATATCAGACAAAAATTTTCAGTTTTCTCAACAACTTTTATTAACAAAGTTTTTCAATGTATCTTACCATTTAAAAGATATAAAATTATATGTATAGAGGAAACGCTGTTTCCATCAAGTTTGTTATTGATTTTATCAGTGTTACCGTGAAAACAAGATACTTTCAATGTTTATAGTCATTACTGCCAAATCGTTTGTTTCTATCAGGTCCTACTGCTAATTTCGAAACTTACCCAAAAATCGTAAGCATACCTACCTTTTCAGTAAATATTAATTTTTTTTTTATTAAATGTAGTAAACTTCCACAAAATTAATTAAAATATGTCAGTACTGAATGTAAAGATTGAAAGTAATGCTGACAAAAGTAATACTAACTTGATCTGCTGGTGGTAATTTTCCAGTATCATTATATATATCTTTTGAAAAAAAAAGAGGTATCGACAAACTTTTTAATAAAAGTTGTAAAAAAGAGTATTCTCACGATATTTATATAAATGGGAAAAATAATTTCGATAACCTGACAGTCCTTGAGACGGTAAACTCACAAGATTCAATGTAAGTCAAATACTTAATCATTATGCCCTAAGATTTGTTCTTTCTATTTTCCTGTAATAATGGCCAATCATCAATTCGGGTGACCCTGTACATTTGACAAAAACGCAGACCAACACGTCTTTCTTCTTACCCGTTGATATTGCCTGTGCCGTACAGCCGAAACTGGGATCGAACCCAGACTGCATTAGACAGTGGGAAAGCCCACGTCTGCCACCACGCGTATTTAAAGAACATTCATGGATTTAAGAGAATCACTGCGTCGAGTTACCTACAGGTCATGAAAAAGGTCTAAAAAGCTCACACCGATCTGTATTTCAAAAGCTTATTATATCGAGATGACATTTGCAACTGACACAGGAAACTATACTTATATTATGTGCATCATATCTATATGTACAAATAATTATAAACCCAAGTTTATTTAAAAAATAATACACTATTAATGAAATAAAAATACATAGTACATTCTTACACATTACAATAATTTTTTAATAAAATAATCTTAATTAGTAGATATAATAAATATGTAAGTTTATTCACTTAATTCCTTTTTCATTATCACCATCACTATGACCATGTTAATAATATATATCTCTATGGTACGTGCAATATTAATGGTCAACTGTTTTAACAATTCATTATTTTTCATCAGCTTTCAGTGGAACTTTTCTTAATTTGGCCATTTCTTCAACACATTCTGTTTTACTGAACTTTTCGCGCTCAATTTCTAGCCTTTCTTCACTTAGTTCACCACTAGAAACCACGAATTTATGTAATCAAAACTATGTCCCTGGTTCACAGGAACTGCAGAAATGAATTAAAATAAATTGGTTCTCAGAAAGAGATTATTCCAAGTCGCATCGATACCACTTATTCCCTATATAATCTCTTGACAATTCAATTTTATGATGCGGAGAAACTGAATTCGCGCAGGTAATCAGTCTCTTCAATCTATGAATATACTTTATTTGCTGCCCACTGTGCATCAGCCGCGGTATCAACTACATAGATATGGAAGTATATTACTGTAACCATATGGTAGTATTTTACCAAAATAAGTAAAAATACAGGATATTTCATTAAACACAAATAAATAAATCACTTTCATATTATGCCTGAAAAGTGGCAATGTGCCACTAAATAGACCGAGACTCCTAAAGTGAGAGGTTGTTCGACTAATCAGTGACGTCATTGGTATTACGAAACGAACAGCGAATTTTTGTCCTGTTTCATAGAAATTGTTATTCATAGTTTTTTGTTTATTGTTAGATTGTTATTTAAGTATTATTGAACTCACAAACATCTATCTTCTTCTATTCTATCTATGTCGGGTTATAATTTTGGGGGCACAAATTGAAGTGTGAATGCTTGTGAAGTAACGTAAAGTAGAAAAAAGAAACTGGCGAATCCATTAATTTCCACAAGTTTTCAAAAGATCCTCATTTAAAAGAGTAGATTGGAAGATGCTACCGAAAGTATGTTTTTAATCCTACCAACAAAAGAATTTGCAATACACATTTTAATAAAAAATTTCGAGGATATGAACTAGCTGCAAAGCAATTAAAATCAACAGGTATACCTAAATTTTTATCATGTCATGTTTTATATACACAGAAAGAGCCACACGAATAAAACGCTCTTACAATTAGTAAAATTTGAGTCGAAAAACCCAATGAGAGAGCTACACATATGATTATAAAAAAATCCTGGAACAGGTACTTTTAAATTAAGTCACAATTAGAGTGTTTGATAATTAAAAAGAAAATGTTGAATTATGTCAAAATGAAAAACACTGGCTCTGCGTTGTACTAGTTACTATTTGTAATAATTAGTGTGTTCTGTATTTTCGTATTGCATAATATTCCTAAAGTATATAAATAATAATTACGAGTACCAGAAAAAAAAATTTGTTCCAATTTGGTGCATCTTCCTTTCCGTTACTGATTCGATATGAATGTGCACAGATGTACGAGAATTCGTACAACGGTGTATCTACATTCAAACCCCCAAAAGTCTTGGAATTTTTCAAAACCAAGCACCATGATCTTTGAGCATACTTAATTTATATAACCAAGGTAGCTTATATAACCATTAAGCTTTTTAGACATTTTCTTATAACAAGATATGCTGAATCGTAAAGTTCAACCTAAATAAAAACAAAATTGAGGAATGGTCCTATAATTTGAAAAAAGATCAAGAATTTTGATGAGCGTTTTGTAGCTAAGTTGACGAAAATATATGGGTATGGGTATATTGCTAATTGTGCTTATGCATGCACTTGATGATTTTCAAATTAAATTTTACACATATTAAATATGTACCACTTTGTACGTTAAACAATAGCAGGTTCCTGCTCATACTGGAAGTAGCTTAATCATGAAGTTACTAAAGTGAATACATTTGAACCGAAATTTTATCTCATTGTTTTGTAGCAGCATAAAACACTTGGTTTATCACTTACTTAATCACAAAGTCCAGACTAAATTGTATTTTTATAGTTCTTTTAAAAATGTTGTAGTCGTAATGTTTAGGAATTACTTATCCAAAAATTAGTCAAATAATATTGGGTGAGATTATGGGGATCAAATTACCATACCGATGACGCAAGAAATGCTGCAATGTCATTGGACGATTCAAGGTCAAACTTTGTAGGCAACCTACTTCTTTAGCGATCTTGCAAAAATACTATGTTCTCTTAGTCCTAGATGTTAAATTTTCATTCCTAGTTGTCATATTTGGCATCAGCAAGTTCAAACAAATGTCTTATCGTTATCTAGATTAGCTAAACTAGTTATTTTTAAAGTTTCATTGAATGTCACCGGCTACTCTCAATGTGGCAACGACTTAAACTTTTAAAATCATGTATGAAACCAGCGATTTTACTTTTCAAATATTTCATTGGTGCTGTTGTATTTCAACAAATCAAAAGTCTGCTATAGCATCTCATCCATCATTTTACTTCGATAAATCATTGTAATAGGGTGCAAAGTACAAAAATGGAAAACAGAGAAAATGGAGGAACGTTATACTCATGTATTAGTGAACTTCGATGCTTTGACCATACTTTGGAAACAGAACTCCCCTAAACTCCACTACTTACCAAAAGGAGCGATGTATGATTGGATTCCTTAGAGCGTGTTTTTTTAAGAAAAACCGGCGGACTTTTGCGAATATTCACATAATTCGAAGAATAATTTTATAATAAACCGTGACAGCGCGCGTGAAAGAGGTTAACTCTTTCATTGAGCCATACATTTTATTTCTTAATGGAACATTTTTTTAATGTGGCATCCATGTATTTTCGGGGTCGCTGATTACGAATTAGAAGTCAGAATTGTAAAATTCAAAATGGTCGATCCAATATGGTCGACTAATAATTCAAAAAAAGTTTTTAATTTTCATGATAATCAGTTCCCGGGGTTTTTTCGAGTCGCTGATTACGAATCAGAAGTCAAAATTGTAAAATTCAAATTGGCTGATCCAATATGGCGACTAATACTTCAGAAAAATTTTTAGTTTTCATGAAAATCAGTAATCAGGGGGTTTTCGGGTCGCTGATTACGAATAAAAAACCCTGATGACACTATTATAAGAAATATTTCAACTACTTATTTGGATTTACAGCTGAAAAACGTTTTTTTTTTTTTAATTTATTTTTTCTAATGATTTGAAGTAATATCTATCAATTTATAATAAAAAACAACGCTGCGAAAAAATCAGAAAAAATTCTAAAAAATACTTTAGGGTGTCCTAAATAAGTGTCTAAATCGGCGTTCCGATATTGACAATACTTTAGTGGAAATTGTATGTCTCTCATAAAGAGCACAGATTTTGAACATTTGAAAAATTGAGCATATGAATTCTGAAGTTAATGTTCTATGTAATATCAGTATTACTGATATTTGAATTCGAAAAAGGTAATACGATATGCGCAGATTAACCTGACTTGAGTATTGTGCTTTCTTGCAAAACCATTTTTATTTTTTTCCGGTTTTGTACAAATTACAGTTTCCCAGTTCCCCGCAACTGCATATTCTAATAAATAAATTAAGGTGTCAAGATAATGTCTACTTTGAACTCATTCAACGATATTTTACAAATAATGTAATTTTCCATATGTAAACGCAATGTTAGAGCATAAGACGGTCCTGGCGTGCACATCTTGCACTTCATCATCATACCTTTTTTAAGGGGCCTGCAACATAAATAAAATGTCTATTTTCTATACCCTCTGCACCCTGCACGGTCATGTAAAAGGCAGATGTGTACGAAGGCCTGTTGAGGCAATATGTCTCGCATATTTTGTTAAAAGTAACATTTTTAATTGGTAAATATACAGTCCACTTCAATCAAAGAGAGTTTGT
This sequence comes from Anoplophora glabripennis, assembly GCF_000390285.2. Lineage (NCBI taxonomy): Eukaryota > Metazoa > Arthropoda > Insecta > Coleoptera > Cerambycidae > Anoplophora > Anoplophora glabripennis. Next base: position 361,111 of record NW_019416653.1, read on the forward strand.
TTTTTATGCCATTATAGTGGCAGTACAGTAATGCGAAACTGTACACGCAATTAAGTTCAAAAACTCATTTTGTAATTGTCTATCACTGTATTGGATCCGCCATTTTGAATTTCTGAATTCAAAAAACCTTTCAGTACCAAATTTCAGCCAAATCGGAGCATCTTTAGCATTTTTTGTCCGCCATATTGTATCCGCCATTTTGAATTTCTAAGTTTTGACTACGGATTCGAAATCAGCGACCCCGAAAACTTGACAATACCAAATTCCAGCACAATCAGAGCATCTTCAGCACTTTCGTACGCCATATTGAATCCGCCATTTTGAATTTCTTAAATTCGAGTACGCCAAAAATCTTGGGGTACTACATTTCATAGCAACTTGAGCACTTTTAGTATTTTGGCTACTTTTTCAGGTTCCTGGCCTATAATCAACTCGTAAGAAAGACATATGGGGTGCGCCATTAAAAAAACACCTTGTATGTATATATAGTATAATACAATCTTGAACTGGGTAAAATTTCTAAAATAAATAATTTTCTTGACGTAAGAGAATAAAGAATGATCATACGCAAATTCCTTCTTTCATTCACATTAATAATTTTGTTTGAACTAATAACTATTTTTTTCATTATTTCGTTAGTTTTAGTTTTTTCGTTGCATATTTTGACTTTAAAATAAATATATACCCACACCTTACACGAGAAAGATGTGCCGCTACTTCACTATGGTGCACTGAACGCCGATATAATGGATTGACAGATCAGATAATAAAAAAACACTCACCTAATCTTTTCACAGTTCAGTACCCGATCACCCGGGCCTGACCACGGACAACAGTAATGGATTAGTTTAATCTTTAACCAATTAAACATGTTAGTTAAAGAAATGAATACGAGCTGTGAGTTTACAAATTACAAAGAAATGAAATTATACGGAAAAAATAACTACTAGACATGCTAATATTATAAGAAACACGAATCCGCAACAACAGTGCTGATCAGATAACTAGGAGGGTACTGTTCTGTTCTGTTCGAGGCGAATGACGAATACGCGCAAGCGCAACATTTCTCTTCCATACTTCCATCAGCTAAACGGAATGGGCAGAGGAACTCGTTTTATTCTCAACGGGCTTATCTTTTTCGTTTCCTTCTTTCATTTTCTTCTGAAACTCGGGTATTTTCAACTTTCTGGTTCCCTCTCCTTTTAAGGACCTGATAAAGGGTTTGTATACTGTGCACCTATTTTATATAAAATTATAGAAATGGTCTTTCTTTCTAAGTTACATATGTAAATAATTATGTGGTTGAAGTAAAGTGAAAATTTGATCGCCAAATCCTTACAAACGAGAAAGTTAAGATTTAACATCCTATTTGTCTTTCTCTAAACCATTACCTTTGACCTAGTGCCAAGAATGAAAGTTTTTTTTTCTCACCGACCAAGTACAAAAATTAGGTATTATTAACATCGACAGAATTTCTTTGCCAGTATAAACGTTATAATAAACTTTAAATTGAAAGAGTTTACTCATATATAATCTACATCTCCAAAGGATAATTTCGTAATGAAATTCAAAACTGGTTTAAAAATTATTATCATAAGAATCGATTTAAGTAAACATTTTAAATTTTAAAATAGTACATTTTCAACCTTACCCGTATATCAAAAAAGTTTATTAATCCTAACATGAAATCATCTGGATATATCCACTAATTCTTTTAACAGTGACATGCGTTTATATTCCTTCTAATACCGACTCCACTCGATGCGATCACTCGTCAAACATTTGTCAAATAGTTGCAGATTATCAAGTCAAAATCCATAATGCCAGGCTGTATCGCACACATGGCAAATATCTCCTCAAATACAAATATAATTGTGGTAAATATTTGGCAAGTGAAGACGTGTTTTCGAATGTATCAATATGCAACATGCACACAATATGACATTTGTTTACATTTGACAAACATTTGGCAATTGACCGTCTGATCTGAAAGCGATGATAATCTATTTTTAATCCATTCAGATTTCTTCCAGTTAACGACAATTGGCGTTAATATTGCTGGCATGCACAAGGCATGTCTTTTTCGTGTTGTTATTTTGCATAACTATTCTATTTTATACGAGTAGGTATTTTTGTCTTCAGTTTTAGTAACTCCACACTTGAGTTTCTATTAGCAAGGTGTGTTAGTGTGAAGAGAAAAAATAGGTCTGGATACTGACGGGTCAAAACCGAAGGTTTTTCTACAGTTCAACACATTCGCGGATAAAACTTTGTGTATATTTCGCAATAATTGACAAAATTCACAACTTTGTTTGAACTTGTCATATATGGTCAATTAAATAACGATACATTTAGGCATTACCAAGACACTATAGTGTTAATAATTAGTTAAATTATTATATATATTGCTTTGACACCCGTCAGAAACATCAAATCTAAATACCATCTTAATACACTCTTACAGCTGCCAAACTAGCTTGGCAACCATGTTGCATTAGTTTGCATTTAGAAGGATTCAAAAATAATTGGGGACTAACTGTGACTTTACCCATTAAAATAAGGAACTTAAATATAATTTTAATAGACTAAATGCAAGAAAACAACAAAATATTTTATTGCGCTTCTACTAACGCCAGTTTTCCATTAAAACCTTCATGGATAAAACCAAAATTAATTTGGTCAAGGCCGTAGATATGCACCCATTGTCCCAACGTTAAGATTACGTCCCTCAATTAGATACAAATATGGAAAATATGACACCTCCAAGCCACCAAGTCGAATGGATTTACGTAACGGAACGGAATGTTTCGAAACGCAAACTGCTATGACCCGCAAATATTTTACGATTGCTAAGCGGATCAGTCCATTACTCCTGAACGTAGGGGAGTCCGCTCCAAACAGGCGTCAAACGTTGTCCCAACACAGAAAGTAAATTACCTGAATTGGCGCTATTGCACCTACGTACATCAAAATTACAAGACGTCTTACCAAATGGTATCGTCATGATCTTTTAGTTAGGTTAAACGTTTTTAGGTCTTAATTGGTGTATTGCAAAATTATTAAGTAAATATAGGTATAACAAATACCATGAACAATAAATGGGCATCTTAATTTCTTAAAAATCATACTTATTCAAAATGAAGTTAATCAATTTACAAAAATATCCAGTGGACAACTGTAGGTACCTATGTATACACACCTTGACAATAAAGAACCTGTTTTGACTTTAATATCTTGGTATAGTGGATTTCAATCCAAGGATTCGTATGGTGATTGGTTATATAATATACCTAGGCAGCATCTATATCAAAATGTTGCATTTAGTTTGTTTTCAGTGATATTGCGACTAAAAATAATTAGAACTTAAATATTGTGTCTACTATTTGGTATTTGATTTTGTATTTTATTAGTATATAGACCAGATATTTCTTTATAGACCGGATATTTTCGTTTTACTTTTATTTTTTTTTCTATTAGAACATCAACACCTATATGCAATAGTAAATAAATGAAACCGATGAAAAAGTTAAGACATGGCCTACTGGATAAAATAACTACTTTGATGAATGGCAGAATAGTTTCAGTCTTAAATTCAATAAATTTACGTCTACACCATTTAATTTTAGATTTAGATGCTTTTAATTTTTTTTTCCATATAAACATCGCAAGTTCCTTGTCTTTGGAGATCAGAAAATATTTTTCCCCTCATGTGGGTCAGTTCTCCAGAAAAGGTATATCTATTTATTCGATTAGCATACGGAAAAAATTGTGTGAAATTTCGACGTTTACACTGATTATTTTTACAAATTGTAAAATTATTACTAACAAATTGTAGATTTTCTCAAATTTAAGAACAACATTCTATGAAAGTTTGAGCCAATTTGCCCCCGTCACGAATTCTGGAACACTTGTGAGAATTTTGACGACAATGTTCAATGTCAAAAAGTTGAGCATTCATTCCAGACATAAATATAGATACCAACCCTGTCTATTCTTACCAAACACCCTGAATATTCTTACAACTGTTAAAACCCTTTATAAGGATGACAGTGGTATGGTGAGCAAATGTTTAACCCTAGGTTCCCGATATGAGTTGTTCACATTTTATATTTGGATAACTTGAAGCATGTGTGGATGAAAAATTCGTATTCGTTACCAAATATTCAGTATTTAATCGTCAGTAAATCAAGACTCCGATATATTCAAAATTACTTTAAATTATGCAAAAGACTATCATAAAAGTCAATTTACACTTAAATATGAGTTTAAAGATTAAATCATCAGGACAATTATCCACCAAATCTTTTAATAGCGATATGTGGTTATATTCCTTCCGAGATTCCTTCTTGGAAAAGATGTTATTAAAAGACACTGTTTTTTGTGTGTGTTCTATTGTATGTTAAGTCGTTCGTCATTATATATTAGGTACTGTAAAATCTCCAAACATTTTAGCATGGTCATCTTAAAATGACACGATCTTAACTGAAAGAAAATTTCCAATACATTTGTAAATCTGGTTGTAAACGAGGTGGTCATTTGCCGAATGTAAACAAACGCAGTATCGTGTGGATGGTGCATATCGACACATTCAAAAGCCACTGCTAAGCATTTGCCAAAGCTATTTTTGTAAATATTTGGGGAGATATTAGTCATGTGCTAATACCTCACATTGTGTACAGTCTTTCCGATCTCAATTGAAGACCAAAGAGCTAGACAGTATGTACTAGGTTCGGTCGCTCGGCATTGAAATATTTGAAAAACTTGTTCCCATATTTATTTTTGTTTTACCTTTAGCAGAAAACTTTTTTAGGGACGACTATGAAACTCATTAAATTTTATTGCTAGGCGTTTTGATTTGACCGCCTACTTTGGTCAACAGTAGTCTACGTCTGAAAGTTCACACTACAGTATATTATTTTGACCACTTCTCCCGTAAGTTATTTGATAAAAATAAAGAGTTGGTATACGTATTTCTGGAACACTGCACCCAATTGTTTTCTTTCCAATTTTCTCCTACAATTCGACACCAAAATTAATCGATTCAGAATTTTGATGATTTTTTCCTAGGTGAAATTTGTTGCCATTACTTAATAAGTGCCCCAAATTTAAAAATAATCTGTGTTAGGAGCAAACTGTGAAAACTAAAATATTTTAATCTATCAAGAGCAATACTTTTTATCCGTGTTTGAAACTATTACCTAAAAATTCTCCCCCTCACAAAAATATGTTAATGAAAAGCTTGTGGGGGACTGTGTGAAATGTGACCTTTCCTCGTTGAGGACGCATGCCAATCACCTTTTAAAAGTGGGCCAAAAGTTCTCCAGAATGAAGACTACACAATTTTAATGAGACTAATCGATAAAGAAATCGTTTTTATTTTGTATGTAAGGCTCCAAATTCCAAATTGCCTAGGGCGACACAGAAAGCATGTTGTAATACTTGTATCCTAGGGGAAGAAATGTCAACTACATCTCTGCGAAGATGTATTTGAACAATCGGTCGATTCAAAACATGTTTCACGATGACCTAATTAGGACCACACATGCGCGGGACCATGTCATAGTTTGCAATCGTGGTTAGATTCAACGACCAACAAATCGCTCCAATGCAAAATCGTTCTTGCGTGCCTTTTTAAACATCACTCTTACACAATTAATAAATCATTATTACTTGGATACAACACGAGGCGTTAACAATTTTTGCTACGGTTGCCTATACTCATCATTCACCATCACTATATTTCAATATATTCTTGCGAAAGAAGATTAAAAATAAGAAGGTGACCTTCAAAAGTGGTTATAGCTTAAATATGACAATTACATCAAACCACAGAATGTAGTTTACCCTATATTTGTGACAACCACCTTCAAAATGTGTACGGAATGGGGACGCCTCTACAACAAAAAGTCTACGAATAAAAGTTGCAGGAAACTCTTTTTTTTCAACAGAACACCCTCCACAGGCAGGCCCATTGGCATCTCTAATACCCTTGGGCACGGTGCAGATAGAAGACGGGTACGAATGTCGTGACTGAGGTCTATGCAGAGACCTGTTTAAAAGCGTGTTCCAACGGCGTGTGGCTTGACGAGCTTCGTGCTTGACTTGCCATGAAACACGTCGTGAGAATAAAGCCGTCTTACCACGACGCGAGGTTCGGCAAGTATAATCGTTCATAAATCAATTTTCCCGGCGCTGGAGCTGCCCTAATTCTCCTTCGCGTGTAGAATAAAGACAGCTTGTAATTTGATTTACGAACGAATATATTCATCTATTCCATGCCCTTCGGAAGGCGCCTTAATGGTCTCGTCGCGGTTATGAGCTTTGGAGTTCGCGCCGGTAGGGTAAAAGGACAAAGGAAAACAAATTGGGGATTTGCAAAATTGGGACTTGTGCGCCACAAACGGTATGATTGCTGAGTAGATGCATTCTGTCCAAATTGACCAAGATTAAATTAAGAAAAAAAATGGGTATATTCTTGCCAGCAAAAATAATTTCTACATATTGTGTTTCTCTGTGTAGAAACAAATAACCTATTACTCTTTATTTGATTGGATATTATGTGCTGACTGAAAAAATATATAAAATATTGCAGGTAATAATCATACCATAAGGGTCTTTAACTATCATAAGTTTCATCAAAACCGGTTATAAATAAGGATAGTTTTCTAACTACCATTAACAGAAATTTTTCGATTTTTTTTAATCCTTCGAATTATCAAACAAATATATTTAATGAATTAGACTTTTTTGAAGAAAAATGTTTACAATCATGAACCATCATGAGCAGACGCTTTTCTTACACTCGCAGTAGGATTACGTTAAAAAATCCTAAAATTACTTCGTCTAAATCATGTCTACGCCTCCTTGGACGGCCAAATTCACGATATCTTGGAGTTAGGGCTCCTGATTCCATCGTTCTTGCATGAATTTTCCCAAATAATCTTGCAGAAGGTTGCCCTCTATCAGGGAAACGTTGTGGATACTTTTTGAGCTGCCAGACTATTTCCATTACAGAAACCATAAATAAAATGCATATCGGCATATTCACGGTCAGTAAAAGCATGATGGTTCTTGGTTGTAAAAAAAATCGAATGAAATGAAAAGGTTAATTAGAAAGAAAGTTATTTTAAAAATATCCAAATGATGCTCCAGAGGACCAATGTTTATTGTTTATAGGAACTTTTTTTACTATAGGTATTTGAATTTGAATTCAGCATGCTTTTTTATTCCGCGGTACCAAATTTTAAATTTCTCTTGCGTAATATTTGTTTAATAGAAATTTTCATTTGAGATCTGTTTATTTTATTTTCACGCGATTTTCAAATAATCCTACTTTTTCTCTTTTAACCGACTACAGCTTATGATTTATAAAAATGCCAATGGCGGGAAATTAGAAAAAGGTCCACCTTGAAAATTTTTCACATTTCGACATGTTATTTTTTTTAAATCACAAGTATATAAAGATTGACGTATTTGGTACAACTAGTAAAATACGTTTTTTCTTTCTTTAATTAATAACAAAATAGGTCACGATTGCAGGTGTATTGTAATTGTGTGTAATTATAATCAAAAGCAATAAAATTTGATGACACCATTGCGCATTGGGTGTGAACGCTCATGGGATTTATCTCTAATATTGAGAAAGATATAGTAAAAAATGACATCTGCGTCAGAAGATCGATGCGTTAGAGAGATTAGTAGTTTCTAGGCAACCAGTATGAGAGTATTAAGTCAGTGGCTCCTTATTTTGCAGGAATCTACAACGGTTTCCAATGGTTTAGAGCATGCGTATTAATAAATTACCAATTCTGCAGAACCTTAAAGTCTGACTGGTGTTCGTGCAGAATTTTCAAACAGTCATAACCCTTTTACTGGGGTAATACTGTTTATAGATTTGTATGTGGACTGCCAATCCAAAACATGCGCGTTAATTTCGATAAATCAAGTTACCTAATACTGGTCCCTTAATTATTTTTTGTAACATTTAAGTTAATTCTGAATATTTTTCCTTAGTATTTACGTTACTCGCGTTTTTTTTAATCATGACTAATTCGGCATATTTATTAGGGAAAGCATTTGGAAGCGATATTATGTACAAAATTAAGTAAAAAAACAATGATTATTAGGATTATCGTTGCTGCTATTGTAAATGAGGTCATTCAGCAAATTTTCAAAAACATTCTTATTTTGTATACACAAAGTATTGTTCATGATTAGGCGATCTTGAAAATTTGAACTCAATCCCTTGAGAGGTTTTCAAACTATATGATTTTTAAAATGCGAATATTAGTCTCAGCCGTGGCAATGCAATGACGTCACCGCATGGGACGGTCAGTCGGCTTGACGTGTTGCCTAGCAGCTAGGCGCGCGTACGCTACTTCTAGATAAGAGTGCATCTGCAGAATGTTTTAGCGTTTGTGCATATGAAATTTAAAAAAGAATGAGGTATGAAATTTTTTAATAAAAACCACGACTATATCAGTGCTGAGATGAGAGGAGCGAAAATGCAAAAGATCGTTTCAATAACGTGTAAAGCTTCTATAAAGTACGTTAGTTCGAAAGTTTTGATGTTTTTGTACAATAAGAATAAGGATTTTGTGTTTAATTGGACGAAACCGTTTCTGTCACAGGTTTCAAAGATTTACCTAATCAAATACAAAATTCTTATTATTATTTTTATTCCCATGGAAACTACATAAAATCTACCTAATATCTTATAAATATATTAATATTTATTATGTATTTTTATTTAAATACTTAGTACCTATAGGTATTTGTATAATAGTCACAAAAAAATCAACAATAGAAAAACACGAACACAACTGTAGTGTTTCTAGAGGATACAAACGTGTTTATTACATACCTAAATTTCGCAGGATAGTTTTGTTGCTTTCAAAATAAGGTATTTGTCAAATAAAAGATATTAAAAAAACAAATCAAAGTAGAGACTATTGATTTTAGATCCGCACGACAGAATTACGGAGACATTATTATTTTCTTAGGTGTCTTCACACTAGTGCTTTCACACTCGGGAACAGTAGGTACAATATTTGTAATTTTTTTCTGTTCTGTGTCTTCCATACTGCTACAACATTCGGTATCTTAATATACTCAATTTAAACTTAGCAGGCAACTAAAACGCGACTACCCGAATGACTGACAACACACGCAAGCATGCGGCGTCAGTTTCACATGCAGTGACGTCACTCTCCGGTTTAGCGGATACTCAGCGCGCCAGTTTATTATTTTTTTTTTTTGGATGACTTGTAGGCGATATAAAAGTAATTTTTTGCAGAGGACCTTAATATTGCAATATCTTTCCGTTAAGCAAATAAAAAAAATTGTTGAATAAGCCTATTAAAATTGTATAATGCTGTAATCACAGGAAACAAAAACAAATACAATTTGCTCCAAGTAATATGTGACAGATTTAAGATTAACAGATCTCTATTTTATTTCTGTTGTAGGTTTATTATCCTTATTTCAATGTTAAAACGTCAAACTAAATAATCATTTTGGCAGCGCAAAATCTACAACTGTTAGCAAATACTTAGTTCACCACAGCACATGCGTAATAAAATAATTTACAACCTATCACAAATTTTCTGCAGAAACAAAGTTTGTAACTGTACATAACTGACTGCTTTTGAACTGACTGAATGTATAAATTTTGGCTAATAATCGGCCGGCTATAATATTAGAGAATATAAAATATTTTTTAATTCAGATTTATAATGAAGTTAGAATTAAAAATACAATATACAGGGCGTTCTATTTGAAACAGGAAATGCGTAGTTATCAACATCCGGCTTAATCGGATATTCCAATTGTTGGTTGCGTGCATCATTAGATATTTTTTATTTCGATTAACACCCAGTATATAAATATTTATTATAATCACTACTAAAGTCTCTTCAAGGCCATACGCTGCCATTATACTTGTGCAGTGAAATTAATATCATCATCAACGATGATACCGCATCTTAAAATAGATTTGAGCGAGAGGAGCCATATTCTCTACAAGCGTTTTCCCGGAGGTTTTCCTTAAAAAGGCCATTGAAAAACTTGCTAATGGCCCCGACAGTATTTGGACTTCGTTCCACACCAGCCAAGTTGCAGCCAGAACGGTTAGACGAGTTAGAAGCAGGCGGGGAGCAGGGCAACGGGAAATGATCACGGAACCGCTTCGCAGTGTTGCCGCTGTGAGCTCCCAACCACATTGCAGCCCGCTCGCCCACAGCTAAAGAGGTCACGTGAATGCGCATGTGCCAGACTCGGATATTTCTTTGACCTTCGCTCTTCTGTATGGATTTTTCCATTTTGGGTATTTACTTTTCAAATGTTGCAAAGCCAATTCATCATTTGGGTAAGCAATCGTGGTTGCTTCCGTTTTGGAAAGCTCATAAACAACCAACGCTAGCAAAATAATTAACTGAAACCCAGTGGAATTCCAGATGCATGTAATTAGTTGAGGACTTCCTTCTCTTACTGCGGTGACTGACCCGATGATTTAAGAAAAATAAAACAAAAAAAAGAAAATGCTTCAATAATCCCTCACGTTTCTGTTTATTTATTTGTGTTATTTGTTTGCAAAACCAGAAAATGAATTAATTAGGAATAAATATACCAGGTTGAACAATAATATATGTAAGATGTAAGTAACTTTTCGTATATCATCTGCAAGGAATTTTAGTGTCAAATAAGCCTTAGACGTAAGGTCTATATCGTCCGAAAGAAAAAAGTTTTTTCAAATCTAAACAAAAAAAAATTGTAGACTGCAACTTACGAGAAAATCAAAGCATTCTACAATTTTGAAGTCCATAGATTAATAATTTAAGGTAGAAACAACGAAAACTAAATTTTTTGCTTGATAATTCTGATGTGGTGGGGACAAAAAACAATAATTTTTTCCATTCATGTTCTTTTTCATCCATATTTCAACTTGCAATGGAGTAACTGTGAAAAAATAACTTCAACTAATGTATAAAATTAAAGATTATCTTGGTTCTCCCGACAAGATAATTTTTCGATGTAAACTTGATCATCTTTTTCCTACTCTTGGAGTTTTCAACGTTGTTTTCGTTTTATTCGGCGCTTCTACGGCTACTCCAGGCTTACGACACTACGCTATTTCCGTCTCTTACATTTCGCTTACTCCCCTGCCACGTTACAGTTTGGACTCTCCCAGCGTACTTTTCCAAGCGATAAAAACTCGAATAAGAAGAGGCCTCTCTCTACCTCTTGGTCTTCGGTAGCTGCCCGAAAATTATTATCATATCGTACCTTATACCTGTTCCCCGCTGCTTCTGGACACCAATAACGAATAGGTGGATTGGTAGAAATTTTAATGCGTAACCAGAACGATATAAAAATCGATTGTTCGAAATCAGTCACAAAGATAAGAAAGTTGCAGATTAAAAAAACAAAGGATGATTGGAAAAATAAAACTTGTAGACTTTTAATTATAATTTTCAAAATCGAAATACCTAGTTTTTGTTTTGTTTGCATAACCATGATAAAAATAGGTATATAAAAAGTATATATAAAACAATTAATCAAAACCAAGGTTAAAATGTTCTCACATGTATCTAATTTCCTTAAAAACTTTAAATATGTATGTATAATGTTTTATTTGTTCTAAAATTCAGCGCTTTTTAATATTTTTCTAAGAGAACCTATTTCAATTTTGATTTGACAAAATCGTGTAACTACAGAAACAATACAATGAATATTAAAGAAAAACATAATATAAGAACTGCACATTTTGAGATACATCTTCAAAAAATCAATTTGCAAAGTAGTTAGATAGGTATAATATTTTGTAGATAAAAATCTTTACCACATACGTAAACAAATTGTAAAACATATACTTACAACATATCAATATAAAATACAGATACACCTACTGGTGGATTACGATTATTCTTGGCAGAACATATATTTTTAGTCCCCTGGTATATTTAACATAACTATATATATTTTATTTTTAACACCCTGTATAGAAATCTACTTGTATGTATGTACTGTTGTACTGTTGTACTCACTATTGTGTTAAGTTTAGTAACCTAGGTATATGTTTTTAAATAAGTTATAAGTTTCAGATCACCCAGGTACCTATTTATTATTTATCCGATGGAATGAACATGAAAATCACGCTCCATATTGCGTGTAGTTAATTGCATAATCTACTTCCTGCAGTACTATCATAAACCAATTAACAACCATTAATGCCCCCACCACATAGATCCCCCTCTACCACATAAACCACAATTTAAAATATGGTTTCGTTTGACACATTCGAAGCTGTCAAACCCCGTTTTACAAACGTCACATCTATAATATTCCAACAATTAAATTTGTGTAATTATTTCTATTAAAACGTACAAGGTTGCCACTTAAAATTAGGTTATGATGCGTTATCTGAACTGACGGTAAAGATAAAAAGGAGTGGCTTACCTTAAACCAAGCGAAACACTATTACAGATCTATTTTCTCATTGATGGGCACTTTTTCGGGGCACTATTGTTGTTTGATGCAGATTTTTTTAGAGAAATTACGGACCGCCACTGTTGTGTTGTTGAACGTGCATGGAAAACAGCCGAGAGAGCGTGAGTTCAACCTAGTCCAGCGGTGTTGCCAGGTCGCTCAGTGTTTGCCGCGCACAATCAGACTTTCCCAGTACCCGTTTTTGTCAGCACATTTAACATCGTCAGTATCGTATGTTAATTTTTGATTTGACAATGCGTTGTTGACGACTGCAAGCTGTTTGACAACGGAATGGAGCACCAGGTTGTTAACCATGACCAACTCGGATCAAATTATTTTCGAAATTAGATAAACGTTTTTTTTTGCACAAATATTTAATTACTACTTTACCAAAGTTCGCGAGAAAGAAGAATTGTCACCTTAAAAAATTAAATGATCATTTTCATATTTTTTAAAATACCTACAAGGTGTAGTTACCTACAGCAGTGCAATTTGCGAAAATTCATTTTTCTTTTCTCGTTGAGGGCAATAGTGCCACAATAACACGACCCATTTGAAGTTGCCATGCTAGTTTTGAATAATTTTTTGTTTACTTTCAAAGAGATAATGTACCTATTGAGTAATATTTGGTTTGACAGATAATAAAAGTAAATAAGGAAAAAGAAACAGAATCTACAACAGGTTTAGAATATCGAGGAAGATAGTTAAGTAATCATAGCAGTTTAAATTACTTACTTTTCATACATGCCATACAACCACTTCGGGTTTTGTAAATCTTCAAATTTTGAAAGTTTAAAAAGGTTTATTCTGGGAAAAGCTTAATGTATTTTTGTACGTATTAATAAAAATACCAAAATATAAACATAAAAATACTTTTGTATGAATATACACACATGTTTTAATGAAAATATTTAACAATTTAGGGAACTCTCCTACAATTGCTACATCAACACGTTTGGTCAAGGTTTTAGTGTATTCTCAAACAATCAGATAAAATCATTATAAGGATTATAAGTTATCCAAAAAAATGTATACACGACACCATATTACGTAGTGTAGCATGGGTCATGTCAGATCTTATCCGATTTTCATGATATTGCATTTTGAATACTACCGACATAGAATAAGCATACAATATGCATGCCAAAAAGAAAAAAGTAGCCGGCAAAACTTTTGGAAGATATGGAAAATAATGACCGAGTTATAGAAAGCTTCATTTCCTTATTTTAAAACTGAATAATTAATAACCAAATGGTCTTCAAATTAATTCTAGATCAATGAACAAAAATTGGCGTTAAAAATTGTTTTGGTAAAAAATACTAATTGAAAAAATGATGATGTCTGTAGTAACAATCTGCGAATTTTTCTCGAGAAGCAATTTTTTATTTATTTTGTTACTAGGTATTAATAATTAAATATATGTATGTGTAAATAATGATTATATGATATGCCCAAAAACTAACAATCGTTTGTGGTGCAAAAATGGAAAATGTGACTGCGGAAATAATAAGTAGATACAGAAATATTTTAGGACAAATAAATTACCAAAGCAAATACCAAATGTAAAAAAAGAACAAATATGTGGTGTAAGAACAGGATAAGTTTCATTACAGTTTATCCCCTTATTGTAGCTGCCTATTGCATGAGATAAGTGGTTCTATCTTTATGGTTCAACGTCTATCACGCGTACATATTCCATATCTGCATTAGACGAAAGCAGTACGTTAAATATGTACCTGCAGATATCTTATTTTTTCAAATCATGAAGAAAAATGAAAATGTGTAATTATATAATTTCATTTTTCTATTCAATTTTTTCAAATCAGATCTTAAAAATTACCAATAATAGAAAGAAAATAAAGTAACGCAGTTGAAAATTGAAAAACTCTTTATAGGACGATACGTAGATAAAACCGACACAAAATTTTCCAGAACTAATTAAGTTAGAAAAGCTTTAAACAAAATTAAATCGTTTCCATGATCATATAATGATTTTAGATGATATTACGTTTTTCAGATGAACATTATACTGAAAATAACTGGATACATTCTATCACAAATCTCTAAAGCTATAGTTTATTGTTCCTATCTTCGTCCAAAATTTTAATCTTGTTGGTCTTGTTAATATGTACCTAATATACCTTTTTAGTAGTGACCTCACATACGCCAAATAGAGTGCACATTGTCATAATTACTCAATATTTTTACTAGATCGATTTTCGACCTTATATACTTTGGACCTAAGTGCCAAAGAAATGGCTTCTTTGTCATGACCTTAAATATCGCGATATTCTGGCAATATTAGAAATATTTAAGAAGTTTCAAACCCCAGTGATAAACCAATAGAATTATAGAATGTACATATTTAAATTTATAGAAGAATATTGACTTTTATAGTAATTACTAAATTAAAATTATGTCAGTGTTACTGAAACGAAGTAGCCTCGCAACAGGATATCTTTCAAGAAATGTTTGGTTGTGGTTAAGAGTATCTACGTCTATAATAAACCACTTGAAGAAAAAAACACTCGATAAACACGCTGACACAGTACCTACAACACCAAGAAAAACAATAAAAATACTTAGTAGAACTAGAAAATGCCAAGATTAAACAAAACAAGAGAAAATACGCTAATGATGACAGCGATAACATATCAACAAGATCTCACCTGCGTATGAGGCTATTCTTTCCGGGCATGAGCATTAGGAATAACACGGCTAATGTTAAATTTTTACTTTATTTAAATTTAGGAATATTCTTTTATATCGTTTTAAGCACATTACTGTATCTATTTTATGAAACACGTGTTGGTTGTACTTAAATACTACCAAATCCTTGTAAAAATAAATTAACTTGAAGTTATTAATTTTTATAGTCTCTATGTAAATAGTACACAAGGGCCAGATTCGGTCTGTACAATTTCAACTATGACAATTTGTTGAGGGTTGCCTAAGTATATGACGTCACAGTAAAAGAGTATAATATTTGAATTATTTTAGCAAACTAATTCCATATTCTGATTTGATATAACTATTTAAATTTACCATAGGTGTGGTGCATTTTCTAAATCAAATAATAATTAAGTTTTAAAGAAATTTTTATACTGCGTTGTCTTTAAATATCATCTTACAAACCAACTTACGTAGGTTTTGGAAGTATCAAAACAAAACTAGGTATTTCTAAAAAGTGTATTTAGATATTATCTGATTATTTTAGTTAAGTTTAAAACTTGTTTTTGTGTATTACATTTAGGTGTTTATTCTTGAACCAGGACACTTACTGGACACTTAAATCGATACAAAAACTCGATTTTTCCAGTTTATTACGTAGTGTAGATATATGTAGCATGAGAGCATGAGTCTACATAGATATGAAAATATTTTTGCGTTTATATTAACATGATATAACTTTACGTGAAGATCAATCATAATAACTTTTTTTTCAATCAATATCGAGTCAAAGCAAATGCAATGCACAATTTACATTATCTGAATCATTACCTTGCCTTCATTATCCGTTAAAATATTCTACAATGTGAGTATATTTTTTTTAACCAAATACCGCACTTTTTCAATCCAGGAAGTTGTAGCCAATCCCATATCAATTGTACACAGACTTTTAGCTTAAAATTTTGTTCGCTATTTTTTATATTCCAGACTAATACTTTTCCATCCACCATATTTATTTAACCTGGTTTTTTACTCCAAGCAACAGTATTGCATATTAAATACATGCTATAGATCTCACTTATAGACTGTTACCTGGGATTCAATTATTTTTTACATATAGTTACTGGGTGATTGTAGAAAAAAATATTGTTCTTTATGTAGCTACACAAAAATGTGTTTGTTTCCTTCCACGTATATGAAACACAACCTACGGCTTAGAAATAGTATGAGCATGTGCTACCTACTCATTTAACCTGGATATGGGTGACTACGATTGCAGAATAATTTAAATAAAGCATTATATTTTGCATAAAACACGTTGTAGAATATTTTGACAGATGATGGCGGACTGGTGGTGATAAAAATTTTATGAATTGACGGTCCAATATGCTGCACAACATATCTATCATGTTATATTATGTACGGATTTTCTATAAAACATTTTAATTTATGTATCTAATAGTGTTTACATCGCGTTAGATACTGGTTAAAATTCACGAGACTTCTACTTTTAACGGTGACTTTGGGATGGGGCCAACTAAAATTACAATGCATTTTCATTCCAAAGAAACCCGAAACGTCTTTTTGCCCACAAAGATTAATGACCGGACCCTTCGCCATTTCCATTTTCACCAAAAAATTTGTTTTGGTTCAGAAAAAGTATTTACTACAAAGGAAAACTCTATAAAAACTAATGGTGAGGTAATAATCAAAAGAGTGGAAGAGTTGGGGAAGTTGGAATTATGAGTATGGGATAGAATTGATCCAAACCAAGAGAACCCACAAAATATCCATTCAGCGCATGTCCATACCTACATTTTGCACCGGGGGCTATGAAACGGTTTGGCGGAGCAAACCAGGATTACCGCGTAGCCGGTACAATGGAATCCGCTCCCCCGATTCTCCGCATTGGCCCGACCTTCTATGTGCCGCGACGTTGCCAGGCTGTAACAGCTGCGCGTTTCCGAGATATTTATAATTGACCTTTATTTAACCTTGAAGAAAGAGAGAAAGAGAACGACAATGGTTCATTGAATTGGGACAATAACTGACAATGTTCCCATTTTTATCAAAATTGTGATATGCTGATAAGATTTTGATAAGTTAACGTCGGATTCAAAGGGGGAAAAACGTAAGCTGTGTCGCCGCGGTACCTGAGGGTTTATTGCTACGTTTCGCACTCGTAAACCATCTTCAGAATGACGAAGTTTTTAAAATAATGATAAGAAAACCCTTCCGTTTACATAAATGTTTATTCCATAGGCGTCTCATACAATTTATTGATCTAGAAACCATTAAAAAAAAATAATTCTATTTCATTCCTTTTTATTATCAACGCAATAAGATGGATCCAAGGACTTTAACCGTTGCAGAAAATATTCTATTTGCTTTGTATTTTACAATAATTATAAATATTAAAAATAAAATCAAACGGATCTAAATCCGAATATTTGTATTTGACTAGACTTGACTAGACAGTTTTTATAAAGCTGAGATGTAGGTGGATATCTGGCAAAGATAAAATTTATACATTTCAGAAAACCAGGGGAGTACCTACCTGACTACCTACATCAATTTCTGGCAGTCACAAAATCATATACATTTATAAATACGTAGGTATACATAACACAAATTATTTAGCAGCTAATTAATTAGTAAAAATAATATTAACGTAGCAGCAGTATCATGTATAAGAAATCCAATGAATTTGTAATACAAACAACAGAACGACGCCATTTTGCGGCACGCAGTTTGACAACACAGCCAACAGTAGCAGTGAGGAGTTGCCACATATGTGTTAATTATCTATGATTAGAAAATTGTTTACGTACCAGGTCATCAACAGGGAACCAGTGCTACGTTTTCTCTTCAAAATATTCTTGGCAGCTCAGAATATAGACCGCACGATACACCTCTGTATTCTACTTTTACTTATTTGGGAACCGTGGCCTGAGCAAGTGGCAATATTTACGGTTGCGCGCGTGCGCTTTCAACCTCAAACTTTGTGACTGCGTGTAATAGAGGTATTGTATCTGAAGATGAGATACATACGAAACCTTTAGTTTCTTAATATTTATTAAAGCATCAGTGGCGTACCATTAAGAAATTGAACTGGAACTAGTATGGTTGTTCTATTATTTCCTAAGTTTAAATAAATTACTACTCTAAAAATAGGAAAATAATAGGTATGTAATGGTTACGCTAAAATAAAAAAAAATAATAATTAATTTTCATGGTTACGTGGTTATGACGTCGCGGAAAAGTTCATCCCCATTCTGAACTTTTCTTTGTTTCATGAGAATTGTTAGTAATATTTTACCGAAATCGTAGGGTTGCGTAAGATGATACTCTTGCATCGTTACATGCACCATGCAACTCTAAATCTGAAACATAGACGAATTATTGTGTAAACTGGAAAAAATTTCTCTACAATTTAGTCGTGACCCGATTAGAATCGTATAAATTAATTGAACACAACTGTTTTACTGGTTGCAGCTATATTATGGCAATGTAACCTTAAACTTTTTTCTTTATTCCGGAAATGACAAGGACGTTAACCATTTTGTATTCGTAATCAGTCATTATTTTATAAATCATTTAGTAAGCCCTCTCGTCAGAACGTTCGATCTTTATTTTCTATTTTATCTTGGAAATAGTAGAGGTTAATGTACTGTAATTTACTCACGATGATAAATCTGCGTAGTTTAATCTAGACTTGACATAGCATACTATCTGGAAACAAGTTTTCCTCCGGATTTGATTTTATCGTGGAATTTTTTTACTCCCTACCATCTTTTGAGAGATATCATCACTAGTTAGATGAAATTGAAAACAGCAAAATCAAGTAAGCATTTTATTGGGTTAACATGACAAAATTTACATAATTTATAGTTACCAAACAGTTTAACTATGGTTGAAAAATGTTTTATTTTTCTTCAGGAATTTGTCTAAGCTCATATTTAAAATATCGACGTATATCCTTTGCAGTGTATTATGTAGTTGTACAAGGATTTTTTTATAGTGCGGCAAATTAACAAAGCGCTTGCCAACGGTTATATTCTTAAGTCACTGCAGATTTTATGCTAGATGGAAAAAAGGAGTGGGGGAATAGTAGTTGCCTAGCAATTTTCAGTAGCAGAAGAACAGGGAGTGAGGTTATTGTTTATATGTAACATGGAGTTGTTGTCTAGAATTATTGTGCTTAATATAGGTACTAAAAATACACATGTTCTAAACCATTCCTAATCCCATTTTTTAATTTACTGTAGTTTTACTTTACTTCAAAGCTAATTCAGATCGGGTTTAAAAATTTTATCAAAATTCCCATCTGATTTAGACAGTCATACTGCAATTTGTTAATATTCAGTTAAGTGAAGATAACAAAATTCAACAAATACAAATATTTTCAATATGTTATATATCCATGGATATATCTTGGAATTTTTCTTTATTAAATTTCTCTACAGCCTCAGTTTCGGAGACATCTCATTTAAATTTTGTAATGCCAGTTTTACCATATCAACTATTTAAAAATATACTTTTACTTTTGACGAAACTTGACCTATTTTATTATTTTTCCCTATCTACCTGTAGTTTCATCTGCATTATCGACAATAATGACCTGAAAGTCCAACAATTGTATGGCACCTGCAAGAATCGATTTCTTCTATGCTTTATCTTTTGGACTGATAGAATTTACGACGACACATTACTCCTGTTCCATCACAGCGTAAGCTTTGTTGACTACTTCTATTAATTACTTATAAATTAATTTGATAGGCATAGCTACAATGAGATATTTTCAATTCTTTTTGACGTAGCACCTCGTATCGATGTGTGAAATACATTATCGAAATTCTAGCCACCGAATGACCATACGTGTCCTATGAAGGTTCTACTTCTCCGCCTTATTTACGCACCAATGTGTCGAGCTTTAGTTATGAATCTCCACTATTGCATATGGCATTAAAAATTGCTGAAATTGTAAAAGTCAGGGTCCACGAGTGTCTCTGCAACGTAAAAACTGATCATCACAAAGACCATAATATGAGAGTAGAATTCATTATGAACCGATTATGAGTCGATTCACTGCACATTAAATTTTTTCATGTAACTTATCAGAACTACTTTTCGCCATGCTTTCTAACTGTAATAATATAATGTAAAGAAAAAACGTAACGTAGTATTCGATGGCATGAGCGTGGCATAGTCTCAGAACAATGTGTCGCTGCCCTAAGTATGGTCAGGCCCGGGTCTAGTGGGGGGGGGCTAGTTTTTTAAATCTTATAAGTCGCTGATTGCGTGACTTTTTTTTAGAATCAAAACGAAAAAGTTTTTTAAGAAAAACGGCCCCCATATAGCTTACAGCCCCAGGCCCCCAGACCCTCAGACTCCACCATAGGTTAATACAGCTTTGAGTATGGTTTATTTAAAATTTCCGGTTCCGATATTTTGAAAAACAAAAAAGATATCCAGGTTCTATAAAAAAATTATGTAGTGCATATAAATAGTATTGTGAGTATAAATGATACCGACTGTTTATTGAAAGCACCGAATTACAACAATTTCTCGGCGACAAACTTTGGAAAGTGAAACTATATCGGAATGCTCATGAGTTTGACTGTTGGAAATTCTTTTCAACTACACTAGGAACATGATGATGAGCAAAACACTTGTAACGTTGAAAGTTGAAAGTAATACCGCTCCAGAAAAATACCGTAACTTTGTAACCACATCGTTGAATTAGTCTGGATATTGCTAAATAGGTACCTCTAGAATGATACATAATTATATCAGAAAGCTTGAATCTTGCTTTTTTTATATAGGTACTTGCTTAAAATTTATTATAAAGAATTTTATATAAAATAACACAGCCTCATAAAAAAAAAATTCTGTGCATCGGACTAGATCACTATATTCTTATCTTTTCGAGGTTGAATTAGAGGTCCGTTTGACCTTGTCAAGTCAGATTAAAGGTCACTTAAAGGTCAAACCCAGAAAAATCCCCTATGGCGGAGGCAACCATGGTAATTATATGTTTTTGGGGTCACTGAGTCTGTTTGGCCTTGTTAGGTCAGGTTCAAGGTCATTTTAAGGCTATTCCAAGGTCAAACTGAGAGAAATCCACTATAGCGGGTGCAACCAAAGTAATTAAATGTTTTTTCGGGTGGCTGAGTCCAAATTAGGATTCTTTTTGTCTCTACCGGGAATGTTGAAAATCGTTTCAAAAACTTGTTTTTTTAAAAACTTTATTTCCGAAAGATTTACAACATGCGAGTTGGAGACATGAAAAATTTAACAGAACTGAGCTACCTATATCATGTTGATACATATATTTATAGCTTCGCATTAATTTGATTGTCTCTGCACATTTTCACTACATTATTCCGATCAAGATCAATGCCATTTTGAGGTTAAACTTAATAACTTCTAAGTAGGGTTTAGTGGTCGCTTTATTAGGACTGCATTTGATTTTGTTGCATCAGGGTCAATGATATTTGAAAGCTACTTAATTCTAATACCTATTAGTTGGCTTGTCTTACAAAGCAATTTTCGACTCGTTTATCTATAATGGACCGAAAGACACTCAACATTCACGAGTCATCACATTAGCATGATCCTGTTCAGTCACATTTGAAAATCCGACACTATAATTTTATACAGAATTATTGGTTACTAACACTTTCATCCTTCGCGGTAAAAAAGGTTCTGGATAGCTGCCGTGCTTGAAGTTGAGGGAGAATTTTGGTAGACAGTTGAGTGTGTTATATGGTACACATCAACAATATAGTAATATTTATTTCGTATTCTATGGTGAATGATGAATATCCACATTCCATTAATGATAAATATGTCTATAACTCGTACGTAATGAAATTTTTAAATGTAGACTGCCCGAATATCATCTAAGTAAAAGCCTCATTTCTATGATGGTTCTAATATAACCTTTACAATCCTGCTGTCATGAAGGATACTGGAAACAATGACAGCTGCTCCGAAAAGAGATGTGTAGAATGATTAATTAGTAGAATTATAGTGAACTTTCCTCGATTTGACCTTAAAATGACTTTGAATCTGGTCTGACAAGATCAAACGGACCTCGTATTTGGACTCACCGACCCCAAAAACGTAATAACTGTGGTTGCCTCCACCATAGGGGATTTTTACCGTTTGGACCTTGAAATGACCTTTAACCTGACCTGACAAGGTCAAACGGACCTCGGATTCGGACTCAGCGATCTCGAAAACATAAGGATATAGTGGTCTAGTCCGATGCGCAGAATTTTTTTTTGTGAGGCTTTGTAATTAAAGGCACTAAATTATTTTATTCACAAATAATAACAGAAACAGGGAATACAGGTAATAGTAACTAAAACGCATATGTTCATACTAGCGTTGAGTGAGAAATAATTTATTTATTTTGATCTTGAATTAATTTGCTTTCATGTAAAAAGAATGTAGGTACATATTTCTAAAGCTGTTCACATTTATTCCATGCGATAAGAATTTTTTACATGTTAATGGAGCCAAAATTGGAGTAAAAATGTTTCGTATTATTTTTTTCACCTTTATAAAATTCACAAATTTGTACTCGTGCCCTCACATAAATTATATCAAAAACGGTAGTAAGATAGGAGATTTGTACAACAGAAATAATTTTTAGTGACTGAATTAGCGATTCAGAAAGAGCAAAATGAAAAATAAAATTATACAAGGTCTTTAAAAGATATGAGCAGGAACGTATGAGCCAGCCTTTTAATAAGAATGCTATGATCCAAATTTCAAATAAGTATCTTATAAATTTTTACTTCAAAATTTGCCTATATTTCGAAGCCACCAACCAAAACGCTCGAAACCGATCTTTTTTTATATGAATGTATCTAAGGCAGACTACTACAACACTCCTAAGCAGTACTAGAAGCCGTAAAAGAGTTAAAAAAATCACGGATGTTTCTAAATTTCTACTCGAAGCTCCCCAAACGATCAGTCTTCTATCGCCTTTTAGCATGTCAAGAGACGATCAACACAACGTAAGAAGACACGCAAACGAGCGCTGCACCTTCCAGGCGTCATGTCACTAGACGGATGTTTTGAAATATCCGCATAAAGCTCCGCAAAAGGTACGATCAGCGTACAGTCGCCCCGAGGACCTCCACAGCGATGTCGATGAGTCCACGGAGGAGCGTTGAAACCATCAACGGGATCCAGAGACGAAATTAAGATATTACCGATATTTCCAAAGAAATCACCGACCTTTCCAAATTTCTACTGTCGTGCCACCAGGACAAAATCGAGCAGGTGTAGCCTGCCCCCGCGTGATCGGACGATGACAACGTTCTATGCCAAAGCCTTCCTGAGACCGCCGACGAGAGACGAGAAAAATATAAATTTTGCTCAACTTTTGAAATTTTCAAGAAGATGGATCGATGACAAAAGCCATTTCCTGCAAGACCTCCGGGTCTGTATTAACTCTGTCTAGTTTCAGATAACAAACTACCATCAAACAGCCAGACTAGGCGAAGATGCCAACGTCGCGAATCAGAATGAGATGTCACTGAACATTGCAGTAGCCGTTCTACCGGAATCCACAATGCCGGCGATCGAACGTGCACCCGCGACATTTGCACTTCTTCAGCCAAGGCCTAGTACCTGGTGAGAGTTTTGCAGTTCTTCAGACACAAGGGTTTCAGACCCGAACCAAGTGCTATACAGGGTGACACAGAAACCCAAACCAAACATTTCCAAGTATCCTAACTTGGAAAACAAAAGTCAATGAAGTGCTCCAACGGCCGTGTAGGTCGCAATACATCCCCAAACAAATAGATCGTGGAATCTCTTCGAAATCAGAACGAAAGCGTATTCCCTCGTTGATGGTCGCAGGGCTGTACGTCCAGAGGGAAAGGAACGAAATGTCAGGGAACTCTCCAGCCCCCTAGCGGCGCCCAATGTGAGACCGCCACCGTAGCAACTCATTTATCTCCTAGCACAACCAAGCAACTAACTGGGGGCCTTAATCCTGGAAGAAAACGAGACCAATAGAAATTCGCGACAAATGATATTTTGATGCCCTGCGTTTATCAGTCCTAAAACGAAGCAGTATATAGTATATAGGCTATAGTATGTTTTTATACGTCTTTTTTGATAATACAATACACTGAGCTTGTGATTATTTAATTAAATAACTAAACAATATTTGTATAATTAATAAAAATTATGTTTGACATTTACATATTTCAAAACCTAATTGTGCTATTGACCTAATTTTTTTCTAATTAAAGGATATGCATAAGCAATTCTAACCGTATAATTATCTCTGCCCAATATTTAGTTATTTATTTAAATAATCACAAACTCATTACTTTACTATCAGCGTAGTCATACTTATTTTCAACAACGCATCTGTAAGTGTAAGTTTTTTTAAAATAAAAAAGGTCTGTACCACAATACTCTCATATGGAGAAAGGTACTTATATCTTATAAAAACTATGAGGTCGTTTACGGGTATACGATGTACGTACATCAAAACATTTTTTCTTAAGAACGGAACAATTTGAGAGTCCGTATTTCACTCCACTATTTACAAAAACATGGTCGTCCGTCGCCATGACGGGCCTTTTATATTTACACAAGTAGATACCATCGTCGTGACGGCAATATGTTTTATATTATCTTGTACACCAAAATTGCGAGTGGTCAACACCGTGAAAATTCCGATATTTTTTTAAAAATTTTCTCCAATTTATTGAAAACATTTCTAGGATCAATTTATCAGAAATCTGTCAATTACTTATTGTTAGTAGGTACATACATACATACCTTTTTTACTATATGGAATTGGAACTGCAGTTTTTGCTAATAATTTCCTCATATTGTTTTTTCTAATTACACTCGGCGAAAAGTGTATTTCACAAATAACGTTTCTTTTTAGTTTATTTGTGTCACATATCGACACAATATTTATATTTCCACAATTTTGCTGCCACTGTTTAGTACGAATTTCATCTGACACAGGAAATGTAAAAAAACTGATATTGTTTCTATGTGTATCATCATTTTCACAACCCCTATATACACATTTATGACGCACAATATCCATTTTTTCACACAAACACGCACAACAATAAATAATACCAAATAATAACGCACACTCAAAGTTAATTCTCTAAACACTTAAGTGGAAATGAACCAAACATACACCACAACGGTTCAAGCAAGACTGAAGCTTAATGGTTTTACGTGGGCCGAGAATCTCGCCCCAAAAACGATCACAGCGGCTCACAGTTTTCGGCCCAAGCATTGCATACTTGTATACAGTTTCGTCTCTTTATGTTTCTCACCCCACGATACTTGTTAGAAAATTGTAGTATAATTAAATTATTGAGTCACTCATTCCTAATACCCAGTTGAGGTAATTTTTCCTCCGAGGAATGAACATTTCCTAGTTCCAGCGAATTCTCCTTCTCGTTTCAGAGTAACCGGTTTCTTCTTGTAGTAGTAAAGTAACGCGAAACGCCGTTCCAATAAAATGCCGTTACACTTAAAAATACCGACTCTTCACAATATTTTAGTGATTTGCCTAATGAAAAGCGGGATGGTCGAGAAAAGAGCTGTAGGAAGATCTATCCAGTTATTGAGCGAGACTTTATTTACATTCTATTAAAACTCTTGTCGTTAATAGGGATCTGAACGTATGGGCACTTAGATCATATGGCTCATTTAATAATAATAATAATACATTTATTTTCATCAGAGACAGTAACATACTGTATAGGAATAGTCACAAAATAAATTTAGGATACAAAAAAATCATCCAACGTATAAAAACATTTTTCGGTCAAATAAGACTTCAGTTCATATTTAAATTTTACAAAGTTAATGAAATTCTTAATCCTATCTGCTAAATAATTATATACCTTAAGTCCTAGAGAATTAGGTGAATTTATTGAAATCATATATTTGCAATATTGTACGTGATATCTACTATTTTGTCGCGTATTTTTACCATGCTTATCAAAATTTGTAGAGAACTTAGTCTTATTTTTAAAAACATACACACACAATTCATAAATCAACACAGAAACAACAGTCAAAATTTTTAAATCTTTAAAAACACATCTATATGACGAAGTACCCTTAATATCCAACAGGCCTCTCATATTGTAGCCTGGCCCCTACTTGCGCATGATATATTTGCAGAAGTTGAGAATTAGATATAACTAGTTTTAGACTTCTCATTAAGTAATAGACTGAATTTAGTTTTGGTATTAATTATACACAGTGTGGTTTCCAGGAATTCCAGGTGAGGCACTCGTCCATTATAACTCCTAAAAATTTTACCTTATCAGAACTCGAAAGTTGACAGTGCCTGTCAACAATTTGGATCTCTAAATATCTACATAATCTTTGTCGATTATGAAACCTATGCTTATTTAAAAGGTTAATTTTGTCTCGTAGTTCATTTATGATAATGTCCTTTTGTTTAATGATATATGAAAATATAACATTATCTACCTTGGTATCATTATTCTGTCCATCTATTACATCAAAATAAGTAGCATCGGTGTCAACAGCGCCTTCTTTATCCCTTTCACAGCAAATAATTACTGATTTGTCCTCCACAATTTTTATATTGTTATACAGTTTTGTACAACTTACACTTTGTACTTAGCACAATTTTGACATTTAATATCATTAATCACTTTTGATTTACAACGTTTATAAGAGAGAGAACTAACACTTTGCTTTGGTCTCCATTTAACATAACCCAAGTTCAAGTTAGGGTTACGAAATATTTCTATTAAAATATTTTCACATTATATTTTCTGATATCGTTAATGACAGATCAGATATTATTGTCAATAGTCACTGATAGTCACGCTTTCCTTAATTCCGTTGCAGGTGAGGAATATTATTCAAGTCTAAGATGTTCGTATCTTTCTTATTTTTTTCATGGAATCATGTTTTTCCATTTTTCATTTACTCTTGTTTTATTTTGCAATCGTTATAATAATTTAGATATTAATTACTTTCTCTAGGTTGATGACTTGAAAATATACTCAACCACTGAAACCATCGACGATTGTATATGTCTTCAAAATAATTTGATTCAAATTGACAACTGGTGCAAATTGAATAGACTTGCTATGAATGCTGAGAAGTGTAACATGCGCAGATCAAGAAGAGAGTCCGCAATAGAAGTGACAAAGCAGCAGGTCTTAGTAGAAGGACAGGATCTTCTATGCAAAAATTTTACTTAGGTCTTGTAAATATAAGGTTATTTAGGGTTTTATATTATATATTTTAATATATGAGGCGAATTACCTGTGCTAGGGTCAAGCACATGACCATGGACAATAAAATTTATTTATTTACAATCTAAAATTACAAATTTCTACAAAATACCGATAATGGATAGCCCTAGTAGTAAATTTGAAAATAATATAATTTGTATTAATATTTGTATATTAGTTTTTATTGTAAGTAAATCAGAATAAAACTTTTTCTTCACCTTTATTGTCATTAGTATCAGAGCTAAAAACGTTATTGTCACCATCCGAATCATCACCTTGAAGATTTATAAAAAATCTGTTTAAACTATTTTCGCTTGTTGGTAGCGAGTATTCCATTATTGTAGTAGGTATAGTATAAATCTGTCGAGAAATTCTTTGAACAGTTTTTCTATATTTGTCAAAGTGAAAGTGACATGTGATGCCCAAAACACGTTGGCTGGGGTTTAGGTCAGGGTGGTATAGTGGGTTTCAGAATAGTATGACCTTCTTTCTGTAAAATATGATCGACTTCATATATTTCAAATCTCGGCTTATGTATTTTTATAATATACAACTCTAATTTTAATCTATTATCTACAAATTGAGTTCCTTGGTCTCGTAACTCCATTTCATCCTTTCGCGAAGGTAAGGCATTTTTCAGATGGCACACTATGATATGGTGTATTTAAGAACATGACCGCAAATTGGGTTTCGTTTGTAACCATTTTTTGTAATTTTGATGGTTCATGTCATTAAACTAGTCCCCTGACTTAGTTTCTAGCATAAAACTTCGCGTTTGATATAAAACCATTTTCCGATCCAGCATGAGCTATAACCAACGTTATCCTTTTTATACAGGTCTTCCGAGCCTTTTGCTGCTTTCATCAAAACATTTTTATGCTTGTGCGAAGAATGAATGTACGTCTTATCCATACAAACAACTGGTCGATCTTCTTCACGGTGTGATTTCATTCTTCTTAAACAAAATAACTCGAGTCTTGGATGAGGTTCTATTAAGTCGTTGGTTAGTTTTTGTGGACTCTTATGGTGTGCGAAAGCTTAAGCAAGCTTTTCCTGTCCGTCAATATATCCCATATCTTCATGGAACTTTCAATGTGTAAGTGTAATTTTTTCTTAATTTCAAGCTTTTGTGCACTTAACACTTTACAGTTCCCAAATCATTTTAATCTCATAGTTTACACAACTTTTGCTTAACGTCATGTGTACAAGCCAAAAGAGATCTATTACAAATACCCAGCAAATACCCAGAAATATTTTGCTACTGAAAATAGTTGGCATTATTTACGTAAACTAGTAGATATGTAGCGCAGCTTATGAAATCAATGAATGTAGTTGTCCAAAGAGAAATCTAAGATAAAACTGAGAATCAGTTCTGCAAATGAACCATCACCTTCATTTTTCTAAATAACGGCAAACGTTAGATATAATTAATGCTATTGAAGATCAGGAAATTGGTACAAATTGTCTGCTTAGGAGATTATGATGTTACATACTAAATGGACTAACCTTGTTATAAATGTATTTAAATGTTATTTAAAAAATCCTACGTATGTTATTGTAGATACATATTCAAAAAGTGTCAACTGCATTCATAAAAATGTACCAAATAAGTTGCAAAGGTTTTCTCAAAACATTTTATCATCAACTAGGTACAATATAAAGATTTTATGTAAGAATGAGAAAGCAATTACAATACAATATAACAGAAAATTGAGGAGAAGAATTGAAGAAATAAGAAATCCTCGTTGATATTTTTTAGAAAACCAAATATGTAGTTCAGATTTCGATTTTGTCCATCTGATACACTAATTATATAATTCTGAGGTACAGTACCTATAATTGCACAGGCTGTTAGTGGGTTTTTATTCACTTGGTAGCTATTTTAAATAATAATTCAATAAAACACCAACAGATACCTTAACACACTGACGGTCTATTTGGGACACCAAATATTAACAACACATGCTATGTTGTTATCATTTAAGCATATCGTCAGATTCTAAAGACATATCAGAATAATAAGAGTTTATGAAAATTTAATTCAGGTTATCACATTAGTGCCTCTTTCTTGTTATTCATACAGATGAAGAGAATGATATATTTAAATCACTACGAACCTTGTTTTTGCAACGAATTAATTTTCATAAAATTTAAAACAGATACTGCAAAAGCTCTGTTCTTCTTCCAATAACATTTGTAGCTTTTATATTAATATTATTACACTTTGAATCTAGATTTGTAAATATTTGAGATATTGCTTTTATTTAAAACTAATACTTGCTTTATTATATTTTTTTGTTGAAAGTATAATAATGTTCTTAATAAAAAAATAAAATAATAATAAATATGCACCTATCAAACTGATCAGACTTATAATTAGAAAGTTGATGAATGATAAACATTAAGAACATAAATATAGTAGATAACTAAAAACCAATTATGAAGTCATGTCATCTCTCTCTAATTTCTGTAGTTCGCTACTTTATAATAAAATTGTCAATAATTGAAACCATTTTGAGTTCTCTGTCTAATGAATGGTAGATACTTTGAAAAACTTTTGTATTCGATTCATTTTATCAAATCTAACGGTAAGTATTCCAAGAGAAAGACTAGACGCGGAAGAAAAGTTTCCGCTAGAGAACAGAGGATGTAGTGCAATATTGGTGGAGTATAGAAATTCCATGTCGAGGAGCAGCTTCGGGTGAGGTAGTCGGTTGAACAATAAAAGGAATGACATGGTGGAATATTACCGCAAGCATTTCTGTCATGCTCCGTCACAAGCGATAAAGAAAGAGAGGACCTTTAACCTAAACCATTTCGAAACTTACAGGAAATTTAGGTCTGCTGATATCGATGGATTTCTCAGGGCGATTAATAAGAAGCTAGATTTAAAGATGCCTAACGTTCTTCTTTGTAATGAATTTAATAAAGTAAATTTTACAAATACATAATAATAATAATAATACTTAGATTATAATAAATTAACATAGATACTTATTTACGTAATTCTAAAACACCACCAATTTTAACATTAATGTTACATTTTATTTACGTTCTCAGAAAAAAATATCGTTATATTAATTTTATTAATCATTTAGCTAAGAGTATATGCAATACGATGTGCTAGCTATCAACTTAGGCGTTTCTTTTCTTGTCATATGCGTGCATCTGTTATTCCAGTGTAGTGTGTATTACGACTATACAAGAGTTCGAAAATAGTAGACAGTAAGTTTTATAAATAAATCAAACCACAATTTCCACAAATTCTTATGAAAATTGTTATGTGCCATTTATTTCGGATGGTATATCTACAGGGTATCCCAACGAAAATTTGACCCCCCTATGATTGGAAAACCGAATAATATAGCTTTTTTGACAGTCAAGCCAACTCGATATGTTCATCCCCCTAATGCCTAGCAACCCCAACTTAAAAATTTCAAATGCAACTACTCCACAAGTGGCACATCATTTTAAAGCCCTTTTCATTGCGAATACAGTGACGTACCGTTTTTAGAAATCGGTTGAGATTTGACAGAATTATTGGTTACAAACGAAAAGATGACAAACCAACTTACGCGTAGTAATTTCTACACAAATGCCCACCACTAATAAGTTTTTCATCTACTACACATGACCGCATTACCTAATTGTTATTGATGTGTCTATCAGTTTACAAAAAAGTCAGAAATGAAATAAAAAAGCTGAAGCAAATAATAAATCAGATTTATTTGATGAATTGCTCAAAATGACCCCCGTTAACTTCCAAACAATAATACAGTCTGTTTTCAAATTCTGTTCGAACATTATTAAAGACATCCGCAGTTATTAATCGGCATTCTTCTACAATTCTCTGACGTAGCACTTGCAATGTTTCCGGCTGAGTGGCGTACACTCGTGATTTTAAATGACCCCACAGAAAAAAGTCCAAAGGGGACAGATCCGGAGATCTTGGTGGCCATTCGACGGGACCTCTTCTGCCAATCCAATGCCCCGGGAAATGGTCATCCAAAAATTGTCGCACAGCAGCAGCATAGTGCGGGGGCGCACCATCTTGTTGGAAGGTTATTTCATTTTCTAGTAAATTGTCGTCACTTTCTAAAATCTCTGTTATCCTAGGATCAATTGTACTTTCCAATAATTCTAGATAGGTGTTTCCATCGAGATTACCTTGGATGAAAAATGGTCCAACAAGATGGTCGCCCAAAATGCCTGCCCAAACATTCAATTTTTGAGGTGTCTGAGTATGAAATTCCCTGATTAAATGCGGATTAGTATCACTCCAATAACGACAATTGTGTCTATTCACTTCGCCATTCAACATAAATGTGCATTCGTCGGAGAAACATGTATTGTAGAGAAGATTTGGATTCAGTAGAAGTTGTTCACTAAAGTATTCGCAAAATTGGTTACGGCGATCAAAGTCATCTTCATGTAACTCTTGAACCAGCGTCATCTTAAATGGATGAAACTTGTGTTTTTTCAAAATTCGATGAACACTGGAACGGGATACGCCAGAAGCTTGAGACACAGTTGTAATCGATTGCTTATTATCCATCTGTACATGACCCAAAACTGCCACTTCAACTGCTTCATTTCGAACTGGCCCAATTACTTCACGTTTCTTGTTTAAAAGCGAACCTGTTGCAACAAATTTGTCAATCAGGTGTTTAACGTACTGGTGGTTTACATTTTTTTCAGGATGATTGGCATTAAAAATTCGTGCTGTAGCTTTAGCGCAATCGTGATTTCGATAATAAATTGCAACAATTTCTACTCTTTCCGCGATAGAATAAACCATTTCGAACACACGTTAATACTTTCAATAACGGCTGAAACTAACGATTTCTTGGTCACAAGCAAAAAACACCGACTTTTTTTGTAGTACTGATTTTTTGTTATTTTGAAAAGGTCTGAATTCCTATAAACTTAAGTATCTTCTACTAATAACTATTTTAGTATCTAGTTTTATTTGCTTCAGCTTTTTTATTTCATTTCTGACTTTTTTGTAAACTGATAGACACATCAATAACAATTAGGTAATGCGGTCATGTGTAGTAGATGAAAAACTTATTAGTGGTGGGCATTTGTGTAGAAATTACTACGCGTAAGTTGGTTTGTCATCTTTTCGTTTGTAACCAATAATTCTGTCAAATCTCAACCGATTTCTAAAAACGGTACGTCACTGTATTCGCAATGAAAAGGGCTTTAAAATGATGTGCCACAAGTGGGGTAGTTGCATTTGAAATTTTTAAGTTGGGGTTGCTAGGCATTAGGGGGATGAACATATCGAGTTGGCTTGACTGTCAAAAAAGCTCCCCCCAAGAACAAAAATCGACGGGTCTCGGCGAATTTTGAAATATTATTCGGTTTTCCAATTATAGGGGGGGTCAAATTTTCGTTGGGATACCCTGTATAACTGTTCAGCCTGCGTGCGTGCTCGTACTTGAAACTTTATATTATTATTACAAGCGCCCATTTCCATCTTTGATTAACGTGTACAAAAAGAGAGACGACCAGTTTCATTTCTCGCCGTGTCAGTTTCCAACTTAGGCGTTTCGCCTCATGTCATATGCCTGCAATTGTGAAAAAACGTGTTATTATTTTGTACTTTAGTTCTTCTAGGATAGTTGCAAAAATTTAACTATATGCAAATGTTAGTGGTCAATCAGTCATTCAGAATTGCTAAATGCATGTTTTAAGCTAAATATAAAAAATAGTGGGTCTAAATTTGTAAGGATAATGATATGTAGAATTTTTACTGAAATCGATATCTACATATTCGTTGTTCTATATTTAATCATTTCTCCCAATTGATACGCCCATGGAATCGCATTGCCCGCACACCCTTCGCAAGAATCTATATCTTGAGGGTGAATCAACGCCTACAATTTTGGGACTCAACTGTAGCTGGTGTTCTGGCAGGTAAAACGCCCCTTTTTGAAGGGTGTATGTTGTGGCGTGGCCCTGACAAAGGTTGGGATCGCGCTCTAAACTAAAACAAGGTCGGTACGATTTAAAACTCAATATTGTGGCTACTACTACTATAAGAATAAGTCTCGTTGGTCTCGTATGTAGGTTTCGTACGGCGTGATCAGTATGTTTCATGGTATAGTTGGGAATTGGAACATTCTGTGGGTGAATTGCATTTCGCTATACTTCTTGAAGTTGTTTTGTTATTTAGGGACAGTCATTTTCGTCACATAGCCGGACGTTATTTTATAATTGTAGATACAATGTACCATTTTTTATGATTTTTAATAATACTGTTCAAATTGTTTTGACAAGTTAATAGTGTGTCATTTAGCAAAGAAATACACGTACACATATGAACCGACACACAGCAGGTAGGTAGGGGAACCCAAAATATAGTGATTTAATGCAACTTACATTTATACCAAGCTGCACCGTTGAGAAGTTATAGGTCTTGAAAATGGGGTTTCAAATTTCGAAAAAAATTAATTATACTTGAACTTAGAAAACCCAAATTTGGTACACGGTGTGAGTAGACCAAGAGGATTAATCAATAGTAAGTAGAGTTCTATTGAAGTGTTTTAAAGGGTTGACAAGGGAAGATGCATAGTAGGTATGGCGACGGTTCAGCCTGGGAAAATTTCGGGGACCGTGGGAAAGTCGGGGTCCTTTGNATGCATCATTAAAATGTGGCAGAATTATTTGACCCGTTGGAAGACTTACATATTATTACCAACTTTATTTTAAGGGTGATTTAATTCGAAAACTTTTCTTATCCGTGTTAGTTTTCAGAAAACTTTGTCGTTTTCAACAAAAATACGATTAACTAACAACATTAAGTACGTAGCTGTTATTTAAAATCATTGAAAATTCAAAAGTTGGTTATGAATTTAACGATCAGGAAAAAAAGTCATTTAATTTTAATAATTGTTTGCTGAGTGTTCGGAAAATAGCCCGAAAGTGTTCATTTAGCAAACAAGTTGTTATGCTGTTAGTGTTAGGTTTCTATGAAGGAAACTACAAAAGAAGTGTTGAAGAATATCGGAGAAGATTTCCAAATCGTTCCAATGTTGAACATTCGAGAACGTGCTATTGCAATCAGGGCACAAGACGAAGAAATTATTTTGAATACAATTGAAGATGCCCCACATATTAGTACTAGAATTCTATCTCCACAAACTGGTATATCGCAAACGTCGGTGCATCAAATAATAATAATAATAGTCCAGACGGTATCTATTTCAAAAAGCCATATTTGGGTGAATCGTATATCCACGGAGATTTTTGGCTATTTGACTTTGAAATATCACTAGAAATGAAAATGAATGAAAATTTTTTTAACATATTGTGCCGCCAAAAGTTAAGCCCACAAAAACGTGGGCTTAACTTTTGGCGGCACAATATGTTAAAAAAATTTTTTTGGGGGTACTTAAATTGGGTATAGGACCTTTATTCTTGGCTCAAAAAAACTTCACGTTATGTAGAATTATCACACCAAATTTCATCAAAATCGGTTCGATAGATTAGATACTTGAATAATTAATCACATATAGAAGGGCTCTCAAGCTTTCAAACTTTTTTTGAAAAATCCGAATCCGTCAATTAGGAGAGTTCTGGTGTTTGTTTAAACATTGGTCGAATTTTTGTACTTATAAACAATTAGAACTTTGTGAATATTAAATCAAATCAATTTTTTTAAAGCAGGTTTTAAAAGTTCTTGGAAAGACGCTTCTTTTTCTAAAAAAAAACAGAACGATTGATCAATTAGTTACGTAGTTATAACCGATTCAATTTCGGTTATAACTTCGCCGAAGCGGCCGTGCTCTCTGCTTCCCCCACCACCACCACCCGTACGAGTTTATTGAATTTCTCGCTTGCATAAATAACTTTAAACACGTTTTAAAGTAGGTTGCCAATGAAGAAAAGTATTGTAATCTTAGACCTGGTAAGTACTNTGATCTCGCCAAAGCTACATAGTAATTTCATACATTGTATTTCAGAACATCTCTTTCAGTGCTATATATAGTTTATTTATTGTATAAATTCGTCATATTTACAAATGTCACACATTATTGTAGTTGAAAATGTGCAATATTTAAAAAGATAATTAAATTTTAATGCTTTTGAACCAAATAATCCCCATAACTAGGTCTACGCTCGAGATAATGCGATCGCTGATTGGTTGAAAACAGAATTTTGCGTTTTAATATAATCTTGTTTTAATTTTATCGAAATTTAGTTGCGTACGTATTTCAAACAAAATTACTGGTCACGTGCCTTATAATCATTTATGAAGGTATATTACAAAGGACCCCGCACAAACCTTATGGAAAATGGCTTTCGGTCAAAATGGCTGGAATTGAAATATGATGTAGCTCTCACCTTCCTGAGCAAAAGTTGTCATGGGCCCAAAGCGATCCTATGTGTAGGTTTAAAAATATAGAGCTTTGAAGCTAACGATTTCATAGCACGGTGCTGAATATAAGTGCAGGATAGGTGTATGTAGGGTAAACTGCATAGTTATTGGACACTTAAGAAAAATACTGAATACTCTGTATCACATCCGAAAGTTGCAATGAAACAAATGAAAAGAAAATACATCCAGAGCATAGCCTAATTCGTGTACATTAAGATAATAGTTAGTAATTATAATAAAACTTTGACATGTGTTTTGTAGAAATGTATTTATAACTTTAATGCAAAAAATACAGTTATTGGACGTATTTGTTAGTTATTGGACGGTTTAATATTAGTTATTGGACACATTAGATAACTGAAATTCTATTAAAAAAAAAACACTTTAATAGGTGTCTGACCACTTAATAAAAATGTTCCTTGCGTGTTTGTTTAAACAACTCATAAATATATATAAACTATTTCTCCTTTCTCTTCTTCCTCATTTTCAATTTTTTTTTCGTCAGATTCACCTTGTTCATTTTCTGTTTTGTAGCATAATGTGACATAGATATAAGTCGTCATCTTCTGGAATGTGAATATGGTGGTTATTAACCTGACAGAATTTCCTCCTCCTTTTCTGATAAAACTATAGGAGGCCCAAATGAGTCTCAATGACCAGGATCTTTTAACCTGAATTCTGTTGTTGATTTTGGTATTCCGTATTTTTCTGATACAGATCTGTAAGATCCTTAACTTGATTTAAATTCACCTACAGCCTTTTCCACCAAATCAAGATTGTAGTTCCTTTTCTGAGGCATGCTAGAAAATACCCCTCTAGGTTATACAGTAATTGGACAGGAAAAGATAATTGTTGGACACCTCTGTCAATAACTGTATAAACAGGTCAAATGAATGAGATAAAAATAGAGCTTTATTAGAGTAACATAGGTATGTGTTAAAAAAGGGTAAATAAATCACACCAAGCCAAAATTACAGTTATTGGACACTTGTCCATTAACTAAAATTCAGAACACCATTGATATAGTTATTGGACATAGACTAATTATTATAAATAATTGACTGTTCCTTATAAAAAATACACGTTTCAGTAAAATAAACCTACCTTTAAACATTTAATAACTCAAATTTTTATTAAATCACTACAGCTTCGAAAAATATTGCACAATGTAAAATTCGTGCCTTAACGAATTCTTAAGAAATCTGCCATGACAGACCATCACTGCAGATTTCTGTAATTTACAGAGACATCTCGTGAAATGCTCACCGCGACAATTATTTTCAAAGAATAATAATAGATGGTGCTACAGTCAATGTTTACTTAAAATAAAACTAAGTGAAACACTAAATAGGCACCTTCGAAGTGTTCATGTCCAATAACTATCACTGTCCAATAATTGTACGATTCACCCTATTGTGCCGCCAAAAGTTAAGCCCACGTTTTTTTTTATGCGCATAACAAAATCTTCATTTCTAGTGATATTTGAAAGCCAAAAAGCCAAAAATCTCCGTGGATATACGGTTCACCCAAACCAAAACAGATACCGCCTAGTCTATAATAATAATCTATTCTCTATCTATCTATTTTCTATAGATGTACCTACTGTAAATATGAGAAATTGTCAAGCGCAAATGTAAATACAGACAGTACATACAGTAATCACACGTTGGCTGTGTTCAGTGAATGGTCGGACCGGTCAAAGTCGTTCAGCGGGCAAATATCTCGTTGGTCAGCCCAATCAGCTGATTGAGAATATTGGTAAAGTTTTAATACAGTTAGTACAAGACTATTCAGCGAATTGTTTGACTAAAGAAGTTTGACCGAATTAGTCCGACCATTCGCTGAACACGGCAGTAATCTACTACACTCATATCATATTCAAAAAGTGCAGGAATGTTACCGAATGATTTGGTTAAACGAGTGAATTTCTGTCAGTTTATTTTACATCAAGGAATTAATTTTCA
The DNA here is from genome assembly GCF_000390285.2 of Anoplophora glabripennis. Taxonomy (NCBI): domain Eukaryota; kingdom Metazoa; phylum Arthropoda; class Insecta; order Coleoptera; family Cerambycidae; genus Anoplophora; species Anoplophora glabripennis. Next base: position 398,907 of record NW_019416653.1, read on the forward strand.
AAAGAAAATTCTCTTTACTGATGAAGTTTGTTTTACCCGCAGAGGTATTACAAATTTACATAACTATCATGAGTATTCTGATGTAAACCCTCATTCAGTAACTCCTCCACATTTCCAACGCGAATTTAAAATAAATGTTTGGACCGATGTTATTGATCGGTATTTAATTGGTCTAGTTATTTTACCGAATCGACTATTTAGAATTTCTCCAAAACACTCTCCCGGTTCTACTTGACGAGGTGCCACTACAACTCAGACTGGTTTATGCATAATGGAGTACCCCCTGATTTTAATAATATTGTTAGAGCTTTTTAAACCACCAGTATCCAAATAAATGGATTGGGAGAGGAAATAATTGTCCACAAGTTTGGCCTCCACGATCACCAGACCTCAACAAATGTGACTTCTTTCTTTGGGGAACGTTAAAAGAATTTGTGTATTCCTCACCAGTTGCGTCTCGAGCAGAACTGTGGAATCGCATTATGGATAAATGAATTCATTAGAAGCAATCAGGAGTTGTTGGATAGAGTAGACCTCAATTTTCGAAGAATAATTTTATACCTGAGAGAAAACGGTGATCATTTTGAACAATTTCTATAACTTATCAGTGCAAATAGTATGCTATTTATGTCGTTTATATTGTTTATTTTTCTATTAAATTATTCTTATTCCAACTTTTTTCCTGATCGTCAAGTTTGATGTTTAACTTCATAGTCAACTTTTGAATTTTCGATGATTTTAAATAACAATACGTATTATTAGTTATTCGTGTTTTTGTTGAAAACGACAGTTTTTTGAAAACTAACAAGGATAAGAAAAGTTTTAGGATTGAATTCCCCATAAAATAAAGTTACAATTTTGTAAGTTCCCCGACAGGTTAAAAAATTCTGTCACATTTTAATGGTGCATCATCCCTTATCAACCCTTCAAAATGCTTTAATTGAACTCTACTTACTGTAATAAGTTAAATCATTATATTTTGGGTTTCCCTATATGCCCCAGCTCTGTGTCGGTTCTTTTGTGAAACAGCCTGTATTTCTAATCATTAATATACTGCATTTATTTAAATGGTCCTTGAAAAGGTTTGTAATTTCTCTGCTTTTATATCAACTTCAGAAAATGTAGATTAATTTTGATCGGTTGATTCCGTTGCCGAAAGTACCTAATGCTACCGATCTAAATCATCTTCGACCTATTAGTTTCTTGCCTACCATCTCCAAAGTTCTGGAAATGGTTATGAAAACACAAATGTCGCAGTTTCTTTTTGATAATGACATTGTCCCTTACTCTATCCTTTGTAAAAAGTGAATGTACTTTGGCTTTGATAATAGTGCTGCTTCCTACATCTTTAGTTATTTCTCTGGCAGAACACAGCAAGTAATTATAAACTCCAATGTCTAATGTGTCTGACGTCTTGCCAGTGACTCATGGGGTTCCTCAGGGGTCCATTTTAGGCCCCTTGCTGTTCTCTATTTATACGTGTCCCAAAAGTATGGAAACAGCACAATAACTTTCGAAAAATGCATTTTGAGGAAAAATGATTCAGACAAAAGATTTAAGATTTTTCCCTGTCCCTAGATTTGACCTTGACCTTGACCGTCAAGGTTATTTCAAGGTCAAGTTAATTTTTTCAAATGGGATGCCCTACTTTTGACCCCGGAAATGAAAAGAGTGGAAAATTTTACGTTCAGATATGTCCTTGACCATTTTCCAAGATGACGGATCCAAGATGGCGGACGCGATTCCAAAAAATTAACCGATTTACGCCAAATTTGGTATAGGGAGGTTTTTGGGGTCGCTGACTACGAATCTGAAATCTGTTTTTGAGGAATTTTAGTCCAAGATGGCGGACGCAATTTCAAAAATCAACCGATTTTTGCCAAAATTGATATAGTGCAGTATTTGAAGGTGAAGGTCACGGTCAAATCAAGGGTCACCGTCAGATAGCCAGGGAAAAATCCTACAACGTTAGTTATGGTCATTTTTTTGCAACCCGTTGTTTTCAAGACAGCGCGCCAAACCATGCGTGACCTTGATTTGACCTTTAATGACCATCAG
>NW_019416653.1:401358-404679 GCF_000390285.2 Anoplophora glabripennis
GATTGTATTAATTACGACTTAAACTCATTGTTAAATATCTCTGCTGCTCATAGATTGAAGCTAAATCCTGACAAATCTAAAGTCATAATTTTTGGTCCTAAAAATAAACGTATTATGGCGAAAATGGAATTGAATTTAAAATTAGGAGATATTTCTTTAAATTTTACCAATGAGTGTAATAATCTGGGACTTTGGTTTGATGAGGAGCTAAGATTTACCAAGCATGTAAACAATCTGTGTCGATCATCGTATAATACCTTAAAGCAACTTTATCCCCATCGTGCCATCATGGATTCATCTCTAAAAATCAGTTAATGTAATTCTTTAATATTTTCAAAACTCTCATACTGTGACTGTATCTATGACCCGGCTCTACTACACTCCGATATTCAGCGTTTGCGGCGAATTCAAAATAGTTGTTTTAGATTTGTATATGGAATTAGAAAATTTGAACGAGAAATTACTGAGTTAATTAAGAAACATAATTTTCTTAATCTTCCGTACTCTCGTAAGTTGCACTCTTTATGTTTAACTCATAAAATTCTTCAGCAAAAATTCCCTGTATACTGACATAAAAAAATTACGACTTTGACGTTTAATTCTCGTTATTCGTGTTTATTAGAAATTCCTCGCCACGCTACAACCCTGTATACTAGAAGTTTTATCTATCACGCCTGTAAAGAATATAATGCTTTGCCCGTTTGTTTTAAGTCATACACTACTTTGAACTTTAAAAAAAGTTAAAGCAATTTCTTTTGGATGATTTTACTACTAGTTAATAATTTGCTGTCACTAAACTGTCTTTTAGGATGTCGTTAACTGTTTGATTTTTTTTTCCACTTAGGTAGTCACTGCCAGTTTTTCATTTTGATTCATATATGTATATGTGTATCTATATATTTTCAATTTATGTTTATATTCTGTAGGGATTATGTTTAGAGATTCTATTATACTTAGGATATTTTGTGTTCTTTATTTATTTATTTATTTATTTATTTATTTATTTATTTATTTATTTTTTCTGTTTATTCATACTGTTTCTAGGGGTTAAGTTGAAAAGCAGATTTAAACTGACACCATGTACATGTATCTGAGCTAAATAATTGTAATAAAAGACATTTATTATTATTATTGTTATCATTATTATCTAGAAACTATATTGTTTTATCAGTTTAGTTAATATAAAACACTATTAGTAGTGACAAGAAGTTGCAGAACAAGATTTTAAAAGGTCTTAAAATTCCGTCTTAGTAAAGAAAGGAGTAAGGTAATTCCTAGGGGGAAGTCTCGTTTTAAATGAAATTTCAAAGGCCTATAACGTACGTATTTTCTAATTATCTTTAATATCAGTCTACAAACTTAAAAAAATACAGTAAATCCTACTCTGTTGGCATTTACTGAACATTACGTTGTTATTTATTATGCTTGATTTCTTTTACTTTTAATCTGCATTAGATTAAAAGTCTAAAAGAGTGACGAAAAATTTTCGAAATATTGACTCTTCTACATAAATTAATACTTTTGTAACTAACCTAGTTTTACGTGTGTGATAAAGACACACGTAAAAATATCAGTAGCTTTTGCTAATGACGTTCTTAACCTTTGGTGTCTATGAAGGAGTAAAATAGAATGTGAAGCAGATTTGTAGAAAATTCTCAACACCCTAATCCTATCCAGACAGAGAAAGAAAATCCTGAAAAGCCTGGGGAAGTATAAAGGGGCCCTTTTAGATTTCACCGAGAGGCAAGGGAAATATACGTGCATGCGCACTGGTTTGACCCCAAATCGCTAGGGTAGCTGACATGTCGCTGAATTGCTTCACGCGAGGAAGGAAGACCAAAAAGAGACGGTTGTCAGAGAACCCGTACCTGATACTGATTATTAGGGGTCTCAGAGTTTTATAATGCAACGTAGTAATTTTCCACTGCGTATATTATTATGCATCTTTTAGTTTATTATTGTTATTATACAATAGCATTTTGAGTCAAGATTCCTTTAATGTTAATATTCTTACAGTTATGTTTTACGCATACAAGGTTTATTTAAATTTAAGTAATAACTTATGGGGTTGTTCTGTGGGTCATTTTAACCGAAAAGGTCGTAAAGAACCAAGTCATTAGTTTTCAAGGTACATACAGTCCGTACAATATTTGTCGAGATGTAGTTCCAAGAAAAGAATAAGCCAATAAAGTTCTGTTATCGGAACTACTATAACAATTTACTGCGGCAGGGGCGTGTCTTGAAACTTTAAAATTTATTTTTAGTGTTTTCCTAGGAGTGTTCATTCTAATACTACTAATTGTAAAATAAAAAAAGATAACTTTTTGCGCTTTTTTTCCTTTTCCCGCAGAGTAATTCAAGTTACGCAACAAAAATTATGTTAAATACTTTGATACGACAAATATACAGGAGCTAAAACCTACAGAGACAATTATTAGTCTCATGATTCCCAAACAGGTGAATTGGGACAGGAGGTCCTATACAATGGCCTGCTAGATTATTATGACATTATATTGACAAAATTATATGCATATGGTATAAGGAGGTACCTTTAGATTGGATCACCTCATTTTTGAAAGATATGAGATAATATGTAAGCTTGATTGATCATTGTGATAAACACGGTAGTTACACAAAATTTTTAACTCGGAGTGTAAAGCAGTTGAAATAGGAGTTCCTCAAGGTTCAGTTCTAGGCCCGATACTGTTTATTTTATACACCAATGAATTGGATACTTTAATACCAGAAATGTTTCTTTCTATGTATGCCGATGATCAATCTGTTATTATTTCAGCTAAATCTGATAATGATGTAGAATATAAATGCAATAGATATCTTAAATAACTGGTACGTTTCTAACAAACAACACTGTAATGTAGAGAAAACTCAGTATATAAGATTTCACAATCGCCAAAAAATTTGTAATTCATTGAATTTAAAAATTGGAAAGCACAATTTGGTTAGTAATAATGCTATTAAGTTTTTGGGAATTGCTATTGACGAACGTCTAAATTGGAAATTACATTGTGAACAATTTATATATTACGGTTTAGTTGAGGTATGGTTTGTGCATATGGGGTGGTTCAACTTTATTTTCAGATATTTTTATTGTCCAAAAAAATATTAAGATGTATGGCAGGTGTTGCGAATACTGTGTCGTGTAGGAATATATTTAAGGATTTTCGAATTTTAACTTTATGTTGTCTGTGGATTTATGAATTATCTGTATATGTGTATATAAATAAATATAAATTTTTGAAGAATAGGGATATTCACTGCATTAATACAAGGCAAAATGATAAATATCATATAAATTTTTAT
>NW_019416653.1:407579-411632 GCF_000390285.2 Anoplophora glabripennis
ATTATTATTATTATTATTATTATGTATGGGGGCACATGAAGGATCTCGTGTATTCGACCAAAGCTACAACACGAGATCAATCAATACATAAGATACGGGAAGTGGCAATCACTGCACGAAATAATTTTTCCAACAAAATTTCTAGAAGCGAAATAAGGAAACGGACTCGTGCCTGCATAAGGAGTCAATGTAGTTACTTCGAAAACCAGTTGTAAAATAAATTTATAAACTTTTATTTTCTTTCCCAATTTTTTATGAGAACTAAATTATGTGTCTGCGTCTACGATTTTTGTGTTATTTCAGGAATTAAATTTCTTAAAATTTTATACCTCATTCGAAAGATAATAAAGGAGAGAAGTTTTTAAAATAATTTGTACGTTTAATGTATTCACAAATTTTGGAAATAAATCTTCGTGAATGTAGAATTGTATTGAAGTTTCCAACAACTTCTGTAGGTTTTAGCTCCTGTGTTTTTGTCGTATCAAAGTATTTAACATAATTTTTGTTGCACAACTTGAATTACTAACAGTAGACGAAAAAATATATATAAAACAGTTATCTCTTTTTTTTATTTTACAATTAGTAGTATTAGATAGTACACTCCTAAGAAAACACTAACAATAAAATTTAAATATCTCGAAAACTATCAACTTTTGGATAATGCATAATATTTGACTGCAAATTGTCTCACCAACACATCTTCAAATGAATACGTCGACTTATCAGTCACCCTGTATAAACAATGTGTCCCGTTTTTAAGGTTAACACCTCTGGAAATGTGAGAAAGCTGTGGACTTTCCGCAAGCCAATTTTTTTTACAAAAAGTACCCTGAAGGGAGGTTATATTCTACTAATCATTTTATTGATGTAACAAAAGTTTGGCCTATGAAAAAGCTCGATTTTCCAGAAAGTATGTAAGTAGTTATGAAAAAGATAATATTACCAGGCTATTCAACACTCATCAAAATGCAAAACATCGCCTTAATGTTAAGAATGTTGTCACCTCCGTTCTTCGTGGTTAAAATTCTAAATATTTGGAATTATTCAATTTTCGAGGCTGAAAACATACACAGGTATTGTATTTTCGAAACCGAGAGAAATTTAGACAGGACATAGCTAATACAATGCGAAATATCACCTTAATGTTAAAAATGTTGTCACCGCTGTTCTTGGTGGTAAAAATTCGAATATTTGGAATTATTCAATTTTCGAGGCTGAAAACATACAAAGGTATTGTATTTTCGAATCCGAGAGAGTTGCACAAACCAAATTTGGACAGGACATACAATGCGAAACATCTTTTTAATGTTAAAAATGTTGCCACCGCCGTTCTTGGTGGTGAAATTTCGAAATATTTGGAATAATATAATTTTCGTGACTGAAAACATCCTACATAGGTATTGTATTTTCGAAACCGAGAGAGTTGCACTAACCAAATTTAGACAGGACATAGCTAATACAATGCGAAACAAAACCTTAATGTTAAAGATGTTGTAACCGCCGTTCTTGATGGTGAAAATTCGAAATAGTTGGAATTATTCAATTTTCGTAGCTGAAAACATACATAGGTATTGTATTTTCGAAACAGAGAGAGTTGCATTAACCAAATTTGGACAGGACATAGCTAATACAATGCGAAACATCACCTTATTGTTAAAGATGTCACCGCCTTTCTTGGTGGTGAAAATTTGAAATATTTGGAATTATTCAATTTTCGTGTATAGGTATTGCATTTTCGAAACAGAAAGAGTTGCGCTAATCAAATTTGGACAGGATATAACTAATACCACAGACAATATAGTTTATCGCCAAGCTATTTTGTCTGTGCTAATACAATGGGAAACATTTCCTTAATGTTAAAAATGTTGTCACCGCCGCTCTTGCTGGTAAAAATTCGAAATATTTAAAAATTATTCGATTTTAGTGGCTGAAAACAGACATACAGTGTATCCCGTTTTTCAGGTTAACACCTCTGGAAATCTTAGAAGGTTGTTGACTTTGCGCAAGTCAACTAGTTTTTAATAGTTTTTACAAATAGTACCCAGAAGGGAGGCCTACTAAGTACGATCTTTTAAAAGGGTCGTTTTTCCAGAAAATGGTATTAGACCTTTTTTTATCAAAAAGATATTATTTCCAGGCTATTCAACACCCAGTCAAAATACCCATATACCAAATTTGATCGACAATTGTCTATTGTGTTTTTTTATGAGGTGCCAAACTTCGAAAAATCAGACAACTAAAAATTAAGCTTTATGATCTTTACAATTGTGGAATTATTACCAACAAATTATAGAGTTTTCCAAAGTTTCAAGCAATACTGTACGAACGTTCAACAGTTGTGCTTTTCCCTATTTAAGGAACAATTGCGTGAATTTTGATGACAAGGTTTGGGTGTGTGTGAGCACAAGGGAATAGTACCTACAAATGCGCAATTTTTTATATTAAAAATGTGACTGTAATTTTTTCGTTACTCTAGTATTTCATTCTAAAACATAACCTATCAAATTGAATTGAATTAATTTAACAAACCTTCTAATTTAGGAGAATAGACGTTACATTTTGACAAGTTCTAATTATTATTATGTTAATTACATTATTTTTTTAGTTGGGTGTTGAAAAATATAATCAGCAAAAATAAGTCAACTAAGAGAGATCGCTTTCGGTATACATTTCCATGCTTTGAAACTTGATAATTGCAGCTTTATTAAAGGAAAAATTTGTGAAAATTATTTGAGAATTTAAAAAAATATTAAATGTTTTTAACTAAATGGTTTACTATATTTGTCACGTGGGGGCACATGAAAGATCTCGTGTATGCGACCAAAGCTACAACACGAGATCAATCAATACATAATATACGGTAAGCGGCAATAACTGCACGAAATATTTTTTCCAACAAAATTAACAGAAGCGAAATAAGGAAACAGGCTCGTGCCTCCATAAGGAGTCAAGGTAGTCACTTCGAAAACCAGTTGTAAAATAAATTTATAAACTTTTATTTTCTTTCCCAATTTTGTATGAGGACTAAATTATGTGTCTGCGTCTACGATTTTTGTGTTATTTCAGGAATTAAATGAAAATTTCTTAAAATTTTATACCTCATTCGAAAGATAATAAAGGAGAGAAGTTTTTAAAATAATTTGTACGTTTAATGTATTCACAAATTTTGGAAATAATTCTTCGTGAATGTAGAATTGTATTGAAGTTTCCAACAACTTCTGTAGGTTTTTAGCTCCTGTATTTTTGTCGTATCAAAGTATTTAACATAATTTTTGTTGCACAACTTGAATTACTAACAGTAGACGAAAAAATATATATAAAACAGTTATCTCTTTTTTTTATTTTACAATTAGTAGTATTAGATAGTACACTCCTAAGAAAACACTAACAATAAAATTTAAATATCTCGAAAACTATCAACTTTTGGATAATGCATAATATTTGACTGCAAATTGTCTCACTAACACATCTTCAAATGAATACGTCGACTTACCAGTCACCCTGTATATACAATGTGTCCCGTTTTTAAGGTTAACACCTCTGGAAATGTGAGAAAGCTGTGCACTTTCTGCAAGCCAATTTTTTTTACAAAAAGGGAGGTTATATTCTACTAATCATTTTATTGATGTAACAAAAGTCTGGCCTACGANATTATTATTATTATTATTATTATGTATGGGGGCACATGAAGGATCTCGTGTATTCGACCAAAGCTACAACACGAGATCAATCAATACATAAGATACGGGAAGTGGCAATCACTGCACGAAATAATTTTTCCAACAAAATTTCTAGAAGCGAAATAAGGAAACGGACTCGTGCCTGCATAAGGAGTCAATGTAGTTACTTCGAAAACCAGTTGTAAAATAAATTTATAAACTTTTATTTTCTTTCCCAATTTTTTATGAGAACTAAATTATGTGTCTGCGTCTACGATTTTTGTGTTATTTCAGGAATTAAATTTCTTAAAATTTTATACCTCATTCGAAAGATAATAAAGGAGAGAAGTTTTTAAAATAATTTGTACGTTTAATGTATTCACAAATTTTGGAA